>NC_050446.1:66572280-66777280 GCF_903995425.1 Onychomys torridus
AACCAGTATCTAGCCATATCGGCTATGACGAATTAATCTATCAACCCTTTATTTCCTCTTCTGTAAAATGGGCATCATCAAGCCAACTTCATGGCAATGCTGGTGAGGAACACTAGAAATTACCTGAGCTGTGCACAGGAAGCTGGTGAATCCACACCCTCAAATGATGAAGGCAGACTTGTCCAAAGCTGGGGCTTCCCTGCTTCTTCTCTTCTGCCCTGCCTCTCTCCAGTCATGTGACTGCTGCCCCATGGCTGAGGCCAGGGAGGAGGCTGTGTCTTTAAGTGTTCCTAACCACACTGAAGTGTTATGACAGCATCTCACAAGGGATGCTGTTTCCATGGCAACCTCACACTAAGATAAGCAGGCTGCCTGTATTTTTTTTTTTTTTCCAAAAGGTTGAGGAGCAGGGAGATGCAGGAATCAGGCAGGCTGTCAGCGGGTGGGACTTAAAAACAAGAGCCATGTCCATTAATCCACAAGCTCTAATTGCTCCATCCCAAAATGAATGCAAGACATTTGAGATAGGAGAAACAGGGGGCTCTTTTCAGGCACCCCATCTTGTGGGCCTGAGCTAGGGCTGTCTCTGGATATATGGTGAGAGGAACAAAGAAAAAGCCACACTAGTATTTAGCTTCAGAAATCACAGGCTCTAGACCACCACTCCCACCAAGAGCTCCCCAGTATATGGGGGTATCTGGTCTGCAGAAGGGGACTCTGTGTGTGTGTGTGTGTGTGTGTGTGTGTGTGTGTGTGTGTGTGTGTGTGATGTTTATTTGGTGGTAGGGCTGAGGATTAGATGAGCCACCTAGGCTGCTCATAGATGGGGAAGCTGAGACTTAAGAAAAATCAGTTGATTCAGGACCCCCTGGCTGGGGAGTGAGCCCTTGGATCTGAATCCTGTTTCCTCATGTATACAGTGGATGATAATGGCAGCATCCTCTCTCCTACAGCAAGCATGAGGACAGACTGAGAGGAGGTGTATAGATGGCAGTGCTCAGCGAAGAGCTTGGCACATAGTAGGTGCTCAAGAAGAGCTCATTGCTAATGTTTATTGGGATGAACTGGTCCCATGAGGACAGTGGTACCATTTGGTATGCTGAGTGGCTCCAGGGAGTCTGACATCATACCCTGCCCCAGGAGCTCCTTCCCTTTCTCCCCTCCTCCATCCTCTTGGCTCTCAGGATCAGACCTGTGAACTGGCTCCTGCCTTCACTCACTTCACGTCAGCCATGGGCCTCCCCAGCTCCTTCCTCCGGCTTCTGTGCTGGAGTTTTCTTCACTGGCCCTCTCTCATGGGAAAAAGTTTGGACATTCCCTCAGGGATGCCACTGCCATCAACTACCCTCAGTCCTGATTCTGCATCTGACCGTGCTTCCAATGCACACACAAGAACTGCTCTGTCTGAGTTTAGATACAAGGGCTCTTTCCCTATCTGATGGATAATGAGCCAATTAACTGAATGGATTCTCCCAGGTAGTTTAGAGTCTTGGGTGTAGGGTGTTCTGCACCCTGAGTCCTGTGAACTTGCTCCAAAGTCCTGGGGGCTTTAGAGTGATGTGAGGCTACTACTCACCAGGGCTCTTGCTGGCACATGCAGCCAGACACTGCTTGCCCAAACCCTCAGGGTGCACCCCTGCTGCATGTGCTCAGCCTGGTCCTCCTGTGCCACACAGCCCTGGAAGGTGTCCCTGGTTCTTCCTGTGTTGAGAATTCATGACACTCAATCGCCCTGTGTTCAGGAGACCCCGTGCCCACAGTCAGTTTTCAAAGAGCAGAAATCACAGCGTGGCAAGGCTCCTGGTTCCCTGCTAATTTTTTGACAACTGTAATTTCATTTTAATTATTTATAGTCAGGCTTCAGAGTTCAGTGGCAGGGACCCCAGGGCATGTGTTCCCTGTGGTGGAGAGGATGAAGCAATGAGAAATTGTAGCTTTCAGGTTTTCAACATTCAGGTGGCTCAGAGAACAGGGGCATAAGGGTCCTCTCTCCTAGGCTACCCCTACCTTTGGAGGTTCCTCTACCAGCCCACAAGACTTGTTCTATTTGCCTGCCATGGAGATACAAGATGAAAACCTGGTGCCCTGGGCCTTGTGGGCTGGCTTGAATCACTTTCCCAACTCGTCTCCTGAGGTTGATATATTGTGCACCCCAATAAGCTTATCTGGAGGTCAGAGAACAGAACAGCCACTATATTAAACATAGAGGTTAGCACATGCCTTTAATCCTACCATGCTGGAGGCAGAGATCCATTCGGATCTCTGTGAGTTCAAGGCCACACTGGAAACGGAGTCAGACTTGGTGACACACGCCTTTAATCCCAGGAAGCAATGGCAGGAAGCAGAAAGGTATATAAAGCGTGAGGACCAGGAACTAGAGGTTTTTAAGGTTTTAGACTTTTAGCAGCAGTTCAGCTGAGATCCATTTGTGTGAGGAGTCAGAGGCTTCCAGTCTGAGGAAAAAGGATCAGCTGAGAAGCTGGCAAGGTGCGAAAGCTGTGGCTTGTTCTGTCTCTCTGATCTTCCAGCTTTCACTCCAGTACCTAGCTCTTGTTTTTTTTTTTTTATTATTATTAATAAGACCTTTTAAGATCCGTGCTACAGCCTCCTAATGATTTTATAGTCAGGTTTCCTGTAAGTTGTGGCATCAGGATGGAGCCCAGGAGAAAGGTACTCATTCCTGGTCATACTCCTTTATTCTGACCACTGGAGAGGCTCTGGACCAGAGAGGAAGGAATGTCCTCTGTCACACAGCAACAGCTTAGGTCCATCTGAGCTGAGCCCACCTCCCTGGGGGCTTCCCTTCACTCCTGCCCCGGCTGATAGAGCTTATGTGTGGGTTTGTTTCCTACATGAGTCTGCAAGGATTTCTCAGGCATCTGGCTGGTCCCTCTGAGACACTGGCTTCCAAAGTGTGCTCAGTTTGACGGCTAGGAAGTTTTCATGGTGTTGTCTTTGTGGGTGTTAAGAATGTAACCTTCCCTCAGGGGACACCTCCACTCTGTTTCAGGAGTGTGCCTTTGGAGTGTCTTCCTTGGGCTGAATATTGCCCTCTTATTCTGAATGTTCCGAGAAGAAGGACTCCTGAGGACCATAAGGATGGCCCTGTGAACATCTCCTCCTGTGAGACTGTTGTGCCTTCTGCTCATCTGGCTTTCCACAACAGACCAAGAGGTGACCAGGGCAAGACTTACAGAGCCCATTTCACAAAGATCCAAAGAAAAGACCCAAAGAAGTCTGCACCTTTGAAGGCAGATGGGGAGTGGACCAGACTTAGGCCAGCTTGATGGGGTATGTGGTGGGGAACAGAAGAGGAGAACAGCAGGTGGGGTACATGGCAGGGGAGACCAGAGATCTCCCATTTGTTCCCCTCTCCTTTGGGCAGCTGGGAAGGTGATCTAGGGTGGAGCTTGCTGGGAGATATGACCTCCATGTTCACCATAGTGGGGCTCTCATCTCAGATACTCAGACACAACACCTGTGAGTCACACTCCATCCCCTGTCCATCACTTCTCATATGCATCCCGTTAGGCTTTGTGCTGGTCATAGGACGAATCTTAAAGAACATTCTGGTCTCCACAGGGAGACATCGATAATGGGGCATTGGCCCTAACACTGACCCCCCAGCCCTAAAGGATTTGTAGTAAAGCAGTCTAGGAACTGATATGGATTGTGCCTCAATTTCTGGGAGTTTGGAGTGCACTTGAAGGGGGAATAAAGGCTTCTTGTACCACGAAGCCTATTTAACTTGGGATCCCTACAGTGCCTGGACCTTGTCATATTGTTGTATGCTCTTCGGCGTGGCTACTCATACCAGAGGCCCCTTCATCTGCTCAGTGGTTGGCTGTCCCTGAAGAGGGATGGAGGACGCAGTGACCTCCCAGACTGGCTCTTTGGAAGTCCCTTTCTGCTCTTGAGGGCCACCCTGAGTATGTGCCACCATCACTCTTGTGGTAGGAGCTAACATTCAATCCAGCCCTTCCCTGAAAGCCCCTGTGACAGGGACCCTGTCATCACCAACCTTGTTGTAAGGAGGGAAGCCCAGCTTACAAAGATGGGGCCACTCACATGGAATCACACTTCTGGCAATAGCAGACCTGGCATGTGGGCCAGGAAGTCTGCAAGCATCCCTTCCCCCACCCTGCACGGCCATGCTGTCCACTGACCCATCCATCCCAAGCCACATAACCCACATTTGGAATCTGCTGCTAGCTCAGGTCTGGACTCTATCCAGGAATAGATCCCACCCTCCCCTAACCCTCCTGGAGCTGAGGCAGAACATACCAGAAGCCCAGAAACTGGAAGGCTTTCAGCAGGAAGCTGGTATAATTTTGGTCAGGAGCTGGAGTAGGGGTGAGGAAGCTCTGCCAGACAGGGCCATATCCAAGAGAAATAGAGAGGGTTTAGTGTTTCAGGTTGTCCGTTTAAGGGACAGTAAGACCAATAAGCGAGTTTTATTCGGCACCGTCCAGGCCTGACCAGCGTTTGCCTTTCTGTCTCCCACATTCCTGCTTATTGAATTGAGAAAGACAGGGGCCTCCAGGGGAACCCAGATCACTAACTAGCTTTATCTCCTCAGACTCACCCTGCCCCCTCCAGCCCATTGTCACTTGTACAGCCCCTTCTCCCCGGCTCCCACTCTCAGACTCTGTCCCTGAGGGGCCTCCCTCCCCATCACCCCTGCCCTCCCTTGTTCTTCTGGGAGCTCCCAAGAGTGTGGCTACTGTGGGGCCCTCAGTTGACCAGGACACAATGGGAGGCTTGTGAAGCTGCAGCCCCTCAGCCCCCTCCCCTGGGTCCTGTGAACATTCCTCACCCTTGCCCAAGACCTTCCTGAACCCTTGTCTATTTGGAAAACCAGATTAGACTGGCCTGGCACTCCAGAGCCCTCTCCTATCCCTCTCCACCTTCAGAACCTCTGATTTGCCTGGGGCACCCTAAACCCGTGGTCCAAGGTCGCAACCCCCAAACAGCTCTAGCCTCAGATTCTTTCTTTTATTCTTTATGCACTGGCCAGTTAATTCTTCCCAAGGGTCCCCTCCCCCCACCCAAGTGCATTTCAGTTCCACAGACATCCATCTGCCCCTGCAGGGTGGGCTCAATGGAGCCAGACAGACTTAGGAAAAGGCAGCCCCTGTCCTGCTCAACTCAATAAACAGGAATGTGGGAGATGGAAAAGCAAATACCAGGCAGGCCTGGATAGGGCTGAATAAAACTCCCTTACTGGGTGCCCACTCCCAGGAATACTGTGCAGAAGTTGTTTATTGAGCATTTATTGCGTGCCGGCCCTGACTGAGGTGGGTAGGTCCTATGAGGCGGTAGGTACCACTGTATTCTCTTTCTACAGAGTGAAGCATGGAAGTGTGGAGAGCAGTGTCCTTTGCTTGGGTTATCAATAAGAGACAGGGTTAAGATTTGGAGCTGCCCTCAACAGCACCCAGCCCTTGTTTGAACATTTCTGAGTCCTGCTAATCAGGCATTCTCTTCCCTGCTGGCCAGGCTCAGTTCCAGCTAAAGCTCCCGAGGCCACAGTGTGCTCTCAAGTCGCTCGTGAAGCTGAGAGAGGGTTCTGTGCTCCATTTACATTGGTGATTGCTCTTTCCCCAAAGATGCCTGGGCAGGGTGCTAGCCAGCAGTTGCCTGCAGAAGATTCTGGGCCAGGTTTCTCCTAGGTGCATGTGGCTTCTTCCCTGGAGGAAGCTGCTAAGCACTGGGTGGGTGAAGACAGAAACAGTTAGTTGCCCAGGTTTCCCCTCAGCAGCTTGGTGCTTGTCTGCTGGGAAAAGCCAAGGGGCTCAACAATGTCAGTGCAGGTGCGAGCTAGGCTGAGGACTGTGGTCTCATAGGCCATATGCCTAATGAAGCCATACCTGGACCTCACACCTCCTGCCTCCCAGCCACACCATGTTTAATGACGTATCTGTGGACACATGATACGTATTGCCAGGGCTGAGCAGCTGGGCCGTGGGTCCCTTGCGGTACTGGAGTGTGTACTTGTGAATACTTGAAAACTATTCAAATGATCACTTACACTGATGAATAATGGGCTAGCTCCCTTTTCCGAAGGGCCTCTGCCAAATGCCATTCTACTGGCCCTTCCACAACTTTGAAGAGTCAGTTCTCTCCTTCCATCATGTGGGTCTTTAAGGGATGGAACCCAGGTCGTCAGGCTTGGCAGCAAGAGTCTTAACCCTCTTAGTCCCCTCGCCTGACCTCCTGTGAGTGACCACCTTGTATGATTTAGAACATTTCCAATTGACGACCTTCCAAGCAATTCAGGAAGTCTCAAAGCCACAACTCCTCCCGAGCCAGAGACTTGACTCAAGTGACTCCAGTGTTTAATTTCCGACTAGAAATTGAAGAGGTGTGTGTGTGTGTGTGTGTGTGTGTGTGTGTGTGTGTGTGTGTGTGCCGTATGCAAGTATGGAGGTCAGAGGATAACTTTTCAAGAGCCAGTTCTCTCCCTTCACCTTGTTTCTAAGCGGGGTCTCTCTTGTTTCTGCCACTGTGTGGAGTACTCCAGACTAGCTGACAGCTCTCCTTCTCTCTCTCTCTCTCTCTCTCTCTCTCTCTCTCTCTCTCTCTCTCTCTCTCATTTAGGGGTGCAAGTATTACCCATGTGTGCCAGGACGTGTGGCTGTTTGCATGGGTTCTGCGGCTTGAACCCGGGTCCTTAGCTTGCACGGCAAGCACCTGAGCCATCCCTCGGCCCACCTGACTAACACTTCTCTAAAGACCTGCTCCTGAGTTGTATAAGCTGTTGACTGAGCTTCAGCCCAAATGCCCTTGAACCCTGCTAATGCCTAGCATACTTCCTAGCCACTGGGCTAGTTGACTTGGCTGGGTGCATCTGTGTCTATGGGCAGAGTTGACCATGTAGAAGGTTCCCAGTCAATACCCAAGTGGGAAATGAACATTTGCCTGGCATCTGGAGACTTTGCAGTCAGGCTGAAGGACTGTGAGTGTAAGATAGCACCCCTCAGGGTGTGATTGGGAGTCAAACCTGGAAGGACGCTTGTAGAATGAGGGCAGCAGTTGACTGTCTTTGTCAGATTGTCAACCATGCATTTCCAACTAGGTTAGAGGTGCCTGCCCCCAGGGTAAAGGGGCTGCAGAAGGGGTGTTGGGGAGCATTGGTGGTTGAGTTGGGGCTGTCCTTAGATTTTGATGGGCTGTGAATCTCATGAAAAGGACTGGCTCACACAAGGGTTCTCTGCTGATTATTCAATATTGGGGACCCAGCAGAGGCTGTGAAGGGGAGGTGGCTCACTGGGGCTGGGGTTTACATCTTATTCTAAACGCATAGAGAAGCCTTTCCAGGGTCTGAAAAAGAGGCACTCCAGGGACTAATTTGCATTTTAAATAAATCCCTCTAGCTGCAGCATGGATAATGAATTAGAGAAACTGATGGGGGCTGAGACTTTAGAAAGGGGACAGAAGACTTCAGTAGTCCAGGCGCCCACTGGGAGCAGGCAGGGTGCTGTACTCAGTGCATACAAGCACACACACACACACACACACACACACACACACACACACACACACACACACACACACACACACACATGTGCCCTGCTTGTAGACCTTGAGGAGAGGTGGCTGGGTATCAAGGGGTAGAGGCTATGGGGTGTGAGCCTCAGAACATGGAATCAAGCAGAAAGGAATCCCAGTATGTCCAGGCTGGCCCCAAGTATGCTGGAGAGAAAAGGGAAAGATGAAAAAGACTCATCCAGCCCTACCTCCACCCCCAGCCTGCTCACAACCTGTTATTACTACTGTGCTCTTCAGAGCATTGTTGTTGTGAGCCCTGACCATAGGGAGGCACCAGCCCTTTGGTGAGAGGGACTGGAGGAGGAAGGCTAAAGAGGAGCTATGGTGGGTACACATGGTTCAAATGAGACTTGCATATTCCACCCATAACTTGAGCGCCTTAGGTTTTCCTAGGCCTCCCCCTAGTTAGCACCTGATGTTTGCTAGGTGTAGAAATTTTTGTGGTTTCTGTGACCAAGTTTCTGTCACAGAGGATTTCAGCTTAGTAAGAAAATAATAAGAACTGTAGACCATGGCACACACAGGTGGGTCACAATGGCACCATAGAGAAAGTTCGGGCTTTTCAGAGGACAGGAATTGAAAGAGGGGACAAGCAAGTCTTTACTGAAGTGTCCATGAAGGACTGAGGTGGAGAAGGTGGCACTCCCTGGTCATGGAAAACCCTGTGCCCATGCTTGGATGCGGGAACTTTGGTGTATTCCAGCCAAGGGACACTCCCTTTCTGTGGTAGTTCTGACATATGTGGAGAAGTGGAGACAGTGTCATCAGAAAGGCAGGCCAGGGCCAGGCTGTGGGAGTCGCAGGGAGACTGGAATTGGGTCGATGGTCTGAGGATCTGGCTCTGGTGGGAAGAGACCACAGGCTAAAGAGTGAGCAGAGTTGTTTACTGGAGACAAAAAGGCATAACCCTTCAGTAGAGCAGAATGCTGGGGTGGACATAGGGAGCAGGACAGCCAGCCACAGGGGCCTTGGAGAGAGGCTGGATAGGGCAAGGTCAGAAGTATCCCATCTTAAGTCCCCTGTGGCCACACACCTAGGAAATACTTAAAGCTGCTAGGAACAATAGAGAGTTGGAGGCTAGCCGAGCATGGTAGCATAAGCCTTTGATCCCAGCACTTGGGAGGCAGAAGCTGATGGATCACTATGAGTTACAGGC
This sequence comes from Onychomys torridus, assembly GCF_903995425.1. Lineage (NCBI taxonomy): Eukaryota > Metazoa > Chordata > Mammalia > Rodentia > Cricetidae > Onychomys > Onychomys torridus. The sequence goes on from NC_050446.1 coordinate 66,580,988, forward strand.
CAGCCTGGTCTACATAGTGAGTTACAGGATGGCCAGGGCTGTGTAGAGAGACGCTGTCTCAAAACAAAAATTGCTGAAAGAGCTGGAGGGGGGCTGAACGATGAGCCAGGCTTTGAGCAAAAAAGTAAGGATTCCTCCTCATCCCTCCCGACATCTGAATCCCCTCTCTGTATCATTCTTGGTCCCCGGGGGGCAATCTGACAAACATCTGTGGAGCCATGACAGTAAGAGCACAATGTTCCAAGCTACTCTTCTTTGTGTCTCTCTGCTTCTAGATGATTTCCCGTAGGGTCACACTGCCAGGCTGTGTGGGTTCTCCACAGCTCAGGTACAGCATGGTGTGTGCCCGGCCACAGCAGAGGCCAGGAGCATTTGGTGATGGGAGGGAGAGAGGGGGAGAGATGTTTCTCTTCTCTATTCAGTAGAGCTGCCTCCCAGAAGCCCCTTCACTAATAGTAAGGGGGCAGTGGGTGGGGTGAGTGATTCATCGTGGGCCCAGGTCTGGGCCTCCTTGGCTCCTGTGGTAGCTCTGTGCTTGCACTTACAGTGGGGTGTGTTTATCCTTAAGGTCTGGATAGACATTTTTCTTTTAAGTCCAAAGGCTTTTTACAAATCCCAGCCTAAAACAACAACTGGATCACATTTCTGAGGAGGAAGGGGTGAGGGAGAAGGCAGAGAAGACACGGAGAGAACCTTTCCACTCCCCCCACCGTCCCCCCAACCCGCTAATAGTCAGGGATGGAGTTTGAGCCATAAAAACACAACAGGGTGTTTAAGTGGGGTGATCGGCAAGGCCCAGCCCCCAGAGGGCCTGGGAAGAGGAGAAGAACCAGTTTATGGAGAAATAATAGACCTTTCTTTGTGGGCTGCATTTAGTAGTGGGAACCCAGCTGTCCTGAGGAAGGGGACAGGGAGGGATGCCCTGTGACTCTGGGTAGGATGTGCCCTGCCTTTCTGATGGGAGCCGTGTTCCTCCCTGGGGATATATCACTAGATGCCATTGAAAGAGGCCAAGATGGTTGACATTTAGAAAAGGTGGTTCCCACCGAAGGCATCCAGCCGGGAATCTTCTGAGGTCTATTAAGCAGGGAGCCTGAGGAAGGGTCTCCAGGTCTCCCTCTGTTCCCTGTGCTGGCCTGGCTGTGGGAGTCCAGGAAGTGGTAGGTTCTTTCCGGATGAGCTCCAGCTGTAGGAAGCTGATTCCTAGCCCCAGTTCTAAAAGAAAATAGTATTGGGGTCTCCACTCAGTCCCTTGGTCTCTCTAGACTTCTACCTTCAGGGTCAGTTATCTCCTGTTACAATTGGACCCTAACAGGAAAATTTAAAGCCACATGAATACAATTTCAAAACCATGAGGCCCTAAGTTGCCTAAAATAAAAATGCAGCTGAGACACAGTCCCTCTGAATGCTCAGAGGAGAAGCCTTCCCTGCCCGTCCCCGCTGCAGAGGGCTTACTAGCCACCCCTTTGGCGTCTGTTCCTCAGGCTGTGGCTGCATGGTCTAATCTGATGGCCCCTCCCCTGTGCGTCCTCATCTCTTAAAGGACACAGATGTGGGACCTGGGATGACCTCATCCTGCTAGCTACATCAGCAGACTTTTTCCAAATAAGGCCATGTTCAGAGGTTGAGGATGGATGAGAATTTTGAGGGGATGCTGTTCAATCCAGCACACCTTCCCTCTACACACCGCTGCTTGTACTTTGCAAAATTGAATGTTTTGCAGTTCGCTGACAATTAGTGAGTGCCTGTTGGAAACAGTTCAGGGAGGAGCCCCACCATGGGGAACAAGAGGCTCTCCTGTGTTTTCAAGCCTCGTTCATAATTAGCCGCTGTTAGCTCTTGTGTGTAGCCTGTCAGAGGGAAGGGGGGGATTCTGAGAGACTCTTTCCAAGATTCGTCTCTTTTGCATCAACACCTGTGGCCTTTGCCTTGACAACTTCAAACTTGCTCTGATGACTTAAGGAAATTGTGGAAGCTCTTGCTCTCTTTCCTCTTTCTCCTTCCCCCTCCACCCTCTGTGTGTGTGTGTGTGTGTGTGTGTGTGTGTGTGTGTGTGTGTTTACACATACACAGACATACCAATACACGTGCACATACTCACGCTAAAGGACACTGCAGAACGTCAGGTGTCATTCTCATGAATGGTGTCCATTATCTCTGAAGCAAGGCCTCTCATTGGCAGCAGACCACTGACTGGGCTACACCTACTGGCCAGGGACCCATCTCTCTCTGCCTCCTCCCCACCAGGATCACAAGTGCAGGCCACCACATTTGGCAGTTTTATATGGGTGCTGGGGCTCGAACTCAGGTCCTTGAGTTTGTAAAATAATACATTTTACTGACTGAACTCCCTCCCCAGCACCCCAACTCTACTTTTAAAGTCACTCATCCCTGTATAAAAATCTGTCTGGCTCACCATGGAGCTGAATGCCTTAAATTCCAGTGACCCTCTCCAACAATTGTTGGAACTTGGGTCAAACAATCTAAGATGCCCTTGGCAGACCTGTGTCAAGCATAATGCAAGGCTGGCAATGGTGCCAGGTGGTTTGTCCAGCTCATGTGAACTCGAACCCTGTTTGTTTGGATGGGCCTGGAGTTGCCCAAATGAGTTGTTGGTAGAGTATATTAGCCTGTGGCTTCTTGGGTAGTGTACTAAAACAAGGGTGTATGTTTAAAATATGAGTTTGTTCTGAAGCCATTCGAAAGAAAAACATTCCGTAAAGAATAGTGCAGGCCGGATGCTGGAGATGAAGTGACCTGAGTGCAGGTGGGATGCAGGGGTGTGGCTACTGCAAACAGGAAGGTGGAGGGCAGCTGAGGTCCAGGCCCTCTGCTCCCCACACTGGCCGACAGGAACAGTCACCATACCCTTCAGGGTCAGAGCTTGGATCCTGGCAGTCCTAACAAGTTCAGCTCAGTCACTCAGCTCCAATCGACCGATCAAACAGACATGTAACAGGAAAAGGCAGAGAAAAAAACTATTTAATGTGGCGAGATTTGGAAGAGGACCAGTGACCTCCTAAGACCATTCTCAGGGTCCTGACATGAAATGTGGGCTTTAAAAGCAGGCAAGAGGTGTTCACAGCTTGTCCATGTCAAGATGTGGTCCCACCCACCTTGGATGCTGACCCATCATTGTCTAGCTCCATTCTCTACTGCAGAAGGGTCTAATAGGTTGTCAGAACTGTATGAAATCTCTCCCTGGAAGGCAGGCTCCTCCATTAGCTGGCACCAAGCTTCTGCCTTTCCCTTCTCCCAGTACGATATTCCTGGGGAATCTCAGTTTCTTGGGTCCATTGTTTCAATATCTGACAGCCAAGGGGAAGACCCAAGTGTCTCCCCAGAATCTTCTCATCACTGCAGGGTGGTTCCAGACTTACAGTTCACTCCTGAGTTTGAATCTCGGCGGTGTTGCTTATGGGCCTGCTGACCACAGACCCGTTACTTGCTAAGCACCCATTTCTCATTGTGAGTGGTATGGGGAGCACCCCATGGGAGAGCTCTGACTTAGATGGATGTTGACGTTAAAGTTAAAGCCCAGGTGGCTCCTGTAGGACATGAGGGGAGACACAACCCCCAATCTTGAGAGATGGGCTGGTCTTGTTCCAGGACCTAGAGAGGTCCCCTTGAATGCTGTATGTTGGGGTATGGCCCTCCGAGACCGTCATCTGTGAGCCCAAGTGTCTGGAGAAGTCTTAATCATCCAGGGAGCTATAGTTTTATTTCTCCCATGTGTGTGTGTGTGTGTGTGTGTGTGTGTGAACATCAGTGAAGGCAGAAGGGTGCCATGACAAGGCATGAAAGACAGCTTCTGGTGTTGGTTTTGCCTTCTGCCTTGTTTGAGTAACAGGTTGGCTGACCTTTGAGTACCTGGGGATTCTGTCTCTGCCTCTCTTCCCTGTGAATTACAGAGATTACATATGCACACTGCCATGCCTAGCTTTACACGGGTTCTGTAGCACCATCTCTGGTCCTCTTGATCACGTGACAAACACTCTCTCCCATCCGGGGCATCTCCCGAGCCATTGATTCTGCTGTATTTTAGGCTCCGGGAAGGCACCAGGTACTTCACGTGAATGGAAGTTTCTCCCCTACCATCCCTCCGAGGAAAGTGAGATTACTGCTAGTTTAGAAACAGAGGCACTGGGGCTCGGGAGGTGAAGTAATGAAATAAGTGGACTAGGGTAACACAGCTAGAGGAAGAAGGAGGAGAAGGAGGAGGAGGAGGAGGAGGAGGAGGAGGAGGAGGAGGAGGAGGAGGAGGAGGAGGAGAAGAAGAAGAAGAAGAAGAAGAAGAAGAAGAAGAAGAAGAAGAAGAAGAAGAAGAAGAAGAAGAAGAAGAAGTAGGAGAAGAAGGGGACAGGTACGAAGTCTGTGCTGTCTTCCTCTGGCACCTGCCCTGGTGGGCATTTCAGAACCTCCATTCACAGATAGCTGTGGTATTAGGCAAGAGTCAGGAAACTAATAGGAAGCTTCTAGTCCTGCATAAAGAAAGCTTTTCCTACAGAAGGGTATTTCAGAGTAGGGCACCCTGTACTCTCCGTCACCCCCGCTAGTCTTATGAGACAGCACTGGGGTACCACTGGACCTCAGCATTCACTTCCCAACACATACGGCGAGTGCTGATATTCAAATGCATCTTCCCAAAGGCCCAGGGATAGGAAGGGCTGCAATCTTGTAGGATTAGAAGGCAATTTGAACATGAAATTACTCCCTGGGGTCTGCTCTCTGTGGGGAGGGGGTGGGATTTGACATTTCTTGGAATTGATATCCTGGCTCCCCAGTGGCTATATGGATTTGTAGGCAGCCTCTAGTTCCATCTCCCCACCATGGTGTGTGTTAACTGCCAGTTGCCCTGTTTATATAAGACTTGCAATTCCACACAGACTTTGGAAACAGGCTTTTCTGGTTGGACGCTTTTATCTCTTATGGTTTACCAGGTAGCCCACTCTTCAGGGGTGCTGGGGCTTGAACTCAGGGTCTTACACATACTAGACATACTGTGTTGCTCAGCTATCTCCCCTTCATTCTAAGAAATCATTTTATGTGTATTGGTATTTGCCTGCTTATATGTCTATGTACCACATGTGTGTACTGCCCATGGAGGTCAGAAGAGAGCATCCCCTGGAACTGGACTTACAGATGGTTGGGAGCTGCCATATGGACTCTGGGAATTGAACCTGGATCCTCTATAAGAGTAGACAGTGCTCTTAATCACTGAGCCATCTCACCAACATCCCTTTCATTTTATTTTATTAATTTTTTTACTTTTGTGAGTGCAGGATATATACATGTGCACACCTGTGCCAGGGCATAGGTGCAGAGGTCAGAGGACAGCTTTGTGGAGTTGATTCTCCCCTTCTGCCTTTGTGTGAGCTCTGGGGATTGAACTCAGGCTGTCAGGCTTATGTGGGGAATGCCTCTACTTGCTGAGTTGTCTCGCTAGCCCAACCTCCTTCATTTTAAATGAACGGGCGGATGTGTGTCCCATTGTCATTTCTTAATATTACCCAGCAGGCATTTATAATTAAAGAATTTGGCTAATATCTGTCTCATCCCAAATAATAATAGGCTTCCTGTTGTACAAATGGAACTGAAGCTCTTTCATTGTCTTCTTCCATAATTAGGATTTTAAATGTATGCGTGTACCTCATCCTACACTGCATCCCCACCTCTGCCCCATCCCCAGCCATGATCTGATGTTTTGAGACTTTTCCTCTGCTTCTCTGAGGCCCTCGGAGTCATTCAAAGTCTGGGAAAAGAAGGATGGGAAGGAAGGTGTGCTCTGTGCTGAGCCTTGAGGTCCACACACAGTGACCTTCCTGGTAATAAACTCCACAGCCTGCATCATGTCTGTGCTTTCAGAACATTTGAACTGCTTGTTTACATGTTTAAAAACATTTAAATGTTGTTTAAAAGGACTGTTTGCTTGGGACCCCGGTCATCACTGTCACTGAAGACGCTGCCTTGGTGAAGCCCAGAGTCTCAATAAGAGACAGGGGTGCCACCTGTCCTGGTGTCAGTGGCATCGTCCTCCTCTGTCCCCAGCAGAAACAAGTTTAGATGCCTGCCTTGGCTTGCTCTGGGTTGGCAGGGAAAGGGGGGCTTTAAAGCAAGTCTCAAAGATCTCACCAGAGTAGCCCCCAAGATGAGAACATCTGCTGTACTCCAAAGCTAGGATAAAGAACATACACTTTTCATATCACAGACCTGGGTTCAAACCCAAGCCTGGCTACTTCCTGACTGTGTCACCTTAGATGAATGACTTGACCTCTCTGGGCCTTGGTTCCCTGCTAGAGTTACAGTGATGACGACATGAGTCTGAACTTCTAGGGACTATCTGCTTCCCTCCTCCATGGTGTGACACTTCCTGTGTCCAATACACTGTAGTCTCTGTGGTTAATCAACTAAAGGGTTTTCTGGTCTGTAGTCAGTGATGCATCAACAGTCTCAGGGGGTCCCACAGGCATCTGGAATGCAAGGTGGGACAGGAGAGCTCCAGTGATACGTGGACTCATCTTCATTGAGCACCACCTTTAGGGTAGCCTGAATAACAGCTCCTACCTCAGGACTGGGGGAGAGCTCAATCAGGGTTTGGAAAGTATGGTTTGCCTTCAGAGGAGATGGAGAAATCGTTTGGTCTAATCCCAAATCTTAAAGGTAGAAGAGGCCCCAGGTAGCCCACAGAGCTACCACATTGCACAGGTCAAGGTCATGGAGCCAATATCACTGGGCCATGGTGAGAGGCTACTGAGCCTCTGGAGTCCCAGGATCACTGAGGAAGGGAAGGGCACATAGGCAGCCTTGCCCTATACCATTGCTGTATGGGTGTGAGCGGAACCTTAGGGTTCCTAAGAGTATTGCTATGTCAGTGTATGGGGGAGAGACAGACAGACAGACACACACATAGAGGCAGAGACAGACAGACAGACAGACAGACACACACACACACACATAGAGGCAGAGACAGACACACACACACACACATACACACATACATAGAGGCAGAGACAGACAGACACACACACATACATACACACACACACATAAAGACAGAGACAGACAGACAGACAGACACATACACACACACACACACACACACACACATGCACACACACATAGAGGCAGAGACAGACAGACAGACACACACACACACACACACACATACACACACATAGAGGCAGAGACAGACAGACACACACACACACACACATAGAGGCAGAGACAGACAGACACACATATACACACACACACACATAGAGGCAGAGACAGACACACACACACACACACACACACATAGAGGCAGAGACAGACAGACACACACACATACACACACACACACACATAGAGGCAGAGACAGACACACACACACACACACACACACACACATAGAGGCAGAGACAGACAGACACACAGACACACACACACACACACACACACACACACACACACGCACATAGAGGTAGAGACAGACAGACAGACAGAGATGAGCACTCAGAGAACAGCCCCGTATGCCAGTGTGGCTCTGGTTTCTCTCTAAGTGTCTATGCTCCTCACCTCTCAGCAGCCACTGTACATTCCCATGCTGTGCTCCAGGACCCTCCCAGGGGACAGGTAGGTAGACTGATACGCTACAGCTATGATGATCTTTACCAGGTCCCACCTGGTATCAAAAGTTTGCAATGTCCTCCTCCTTCTCCAAGAAAGGTGTCTAGCCAAGCTGCTGGCAGAGGTGACCCGAGCAGAAACGGTCAACTGGACAACTTTGGGCAGGGACCCACAGGCAGTGACGCAGGGACAAACCAAAGGACTGGGAGTGCTTTGAATGGACATGAGTCCTGTTTGTTGCTTACTGTGTGATCTCAGACAAGTCACAGAACCTCTCTGAGCCTTAGTTTCCATGGAGAAAGGTGGGGAAATCATAAAACTAGCTTTTCTTTGTATGATTGGGACAATATACGTAAGGTACCTGGCATACATAGTCCATGAGCTCACACCATACACTTGTCATGAGAATGGGGAGTGTAAGTTGTATACAGGCTTATGTTTTCTCATATCAGAGAGCAGCTCTTAAGGGGTTTTTTGATGTTCCCAGTTAGCTGGCAGGACTGGGAGAAACCTCCAAGCACTACCCTTTTGCCTTCCCTTGCTGTGTGACCTTGACCAAAATGCTTGGTGTCTCTGAATGAGCCTGACAAGGCTTCGTGCAACAGTACCAGCTACCAGGTCCCAGCTGCATGCACGGTGCAAATGTAGCTCAGAGGCTATTGCAATGTGACAGGGCCAGCACAGAAAACTTGAGCTGGAGGTCTGTGACACCATTTGGCCACCATGAAGTCCAAGCTGAGTCGGGCCGCTATCCCTCCACCCCTGCAGGCCCTCTGGATTCGTGGAATCCAGCCACATCCACAAGTGGGAAAAAGAACAAGATGCTGAGACATGAAAATAAAAATCAAGGGCCCAGAGACCCTGGGAACAGGACCTTGGAGACAGCCTTCAGAATCATCAAACTTCACAGAGCAGCAGAAGTGTTTTTTCAAAGGAAACCCAAAATAGAAAACAGACAAAAGTCAGAAGGGCCTCCACAGTGGTTTAATTCTTCATTGTTTGGTGGAGAATGCAGCGTTGTTAGGCCATCTCTTGGAGTGCCGGGGCGGAGGCCTGAGGATTCATTTCCTTTACTAGTAAAATTGTTCTGAAGTTGAGATGTACATCTACAGCCATTTCCAACTCCTCTCTGCTGCTGAGAGTGGATGTTTCTCAAAGCAAGACTGCCACCAGCTCCCGCCACACTGCGGTTCTGCTCTGTGCATGCACTGTGCCTGGGTTAGAGCTGTGGCTTCAGACAAAGGTCAGCCAGGAGGACCAATCCTGTAAGAGTTGGTGGCGGAGTCATTCATTTGTTTTTGTGTCCAGTTATGCATCTGTGCATCCACTCATTTATTCTCATTTGAGTATTCATTAATTCATCGATGTGCCCATTCGTTCATGTATGTCCTTTATTCCTTCCTTCATTCATATACCCATTCACTCACTCACATGCTCATTCATTCATTTATGCACCGGATAATTTGCGATCATTCATTAATTTGTGTGCCCTTTCATTCGTGTGCCTACTCATTCATGCATTCACTCATTTGTGCACCCATTCATTCACTCATGTGCCCATTCATTTATGTGTGTGCCCACTCGTCTGTGCAGTTACTCATTCATCCGTGTGGGCATTCATTCATCCTTCAGTAACTCACTGATTTGCAGTAGCAAATATGTCAGCTACAAGGACAAGCCATAAACAGATTTACAAGTTGCAACTGTTTAAGAGTGTCTCTGTCTAGTTGGGAAGGAAGGCTGTACCCTAAGGAGGGTCTTGAGGTGGTGAGTCAGCAACACATCACCAGTACCAAGATACTTCTGTCCCCTCCTTCCCTTGCCAGGCTCTCTGCCTTTGGTGATGGATTCTGCCAGCAGGTAGAGCTGAGTGGTCCTAGTAGCTGTCCCCTAGGTGTAGGGCATGGGCAGGAGCCAGGCAACATGGGCACCCAAGCAGCTAGTCCTTTTTACACCATTTCAGCTCAATCTTGCCTTGAAAGAATAAAAGTGTGCTGGATCAGAGGTGAGTCTAGGTTGGATTACAGGTGAACTTCAGGGCAAGCAGCCTAAGGCCAGGCAGGCTCTGGTACCAAGTCTGCCTTGGCTTCTGGTATCTCCAGATCAGCTTGCTAGAGAGGCTACCTGGGTGTGCCCAAAGACCACACTGGGTTCCAGCTTAAGCCTTGCTGTCTGCCAGCCTTGTGAGTTCAAATGAGTCACCCGGTCTGTCTTTCTCAGAGTGAAGTGGGAGCTGTATTAGTCACCAACAAAATCATTCCACTTAACAAAAGCCTCCAAAGCCCGATGGCTCCACACAGCTTTGATTCTCATGGTCAAGGGCTGCAGGCCAGCAGCCACCTGGCAGGGCTGGTTAAGATTCCAGGCCTCGGGCTCCTATCTCTTGTTCAACTTTGGTTTGAGTCTGAGCTTTCTGGGATCTGTGGCCTGTTCCTAATATTCATCTGGGGCTCAGGCAGGAGTGGCTTTCACTACTGAGACCTGTTCTTGTAGCTGTTGACCAGCAGGCAAGGGACCTTGGCGGTCCTGCCACCAAACACATCCTGCCTCAGCTCTGGCATCGCACTGGCCAAAGTGAGTCACGTGGTCATGTCAAGGTTGGAAGGGTGGCCACTCAGCCTTACTGAGGAACCATGACCGGTAAGCAGATACTGAACGGAGCCGTAACTGGGTAATAAAGATGCCAAACTTCCAAGATACTAGCTTCTTCCTCACCTTCTTGACCTGGAGACAGCAGCTTAAAACAAAGGGTGAGATTTTCCATTGTATTTTAATTCTTTAACCAGCAGTGAAAACAAACTCAATCAAGACCCCTCTGCAGGAACACCGTGAGGCTATAGCAGGAGGGTGGGAAGCAAAGGCAGCTTTGGTGCCTTTTGACTTTGAACACTGACCCAGGCTCGCGCTCCTAACTGCATACTGTATTCCTTGAGCAGGCCTCCTGGTTGGCATCCCAGAGGGCAAGAAATTCCTGGAGTCCCACCCAGCCCCTGACCCTGGCTCCAAACCCTCAGTCATGGTGATCCAGTACTTTTCTCAGCATGCTTTCTCTGAACTTCAGGCCAACATAGTCCTCAGAGATCATCACAACTACTCCTGCTGAACCTGGCAACATTGAGGACCCCAAGCAGAAGCCTATAGCCAGGATGAGATCAGCTGGCCAGAGAAAGGGGAGTGAGAATTGATATGGGTGAGCAGATGTCGGAATTTTTCCAGGCTGTGTGCTGACATCTGTCCCCTTTAACCTAAAATGCTCTTTAGATTAGTAGAACAGGGTGCACCTGCCTGCAAGTCAGGATATCCATTCTGCAAGCAGCTAGAGTGTGATGTGGGTGAGTCCTGTTGTTTAGCTTGGCCAGAGCAGAAGTGTCTGAATGACAGGAAAGGCATTTTCCTGAAGGAGCGCTGTCCTCACAGCCCTCCTGGGTCAGGGTATGCTATTTCTATACATCCTTCAGGATAAGGCCCTCCCAGGCCTCTGACCCTTGCTTTTCCCTCTCCTCTACTCTGCAGCCAGAGAGAGCCCAGAGCCAGGGGTTGCAGGATTTCCCGGCTCTGCCCACCAGCTGCTAAGCATTGGCAGGGCCCCACCACATTCTCCATGGGCTTTCTGTTTCCCATTGGTCAGGGTGAGTGGTGCTCCAATGTCCTGTGTCTACCTAGAACCTGAGTCCCTGGTGCTCTCTTCTTAGAAACAAGAGGGCAGGAAAGAACTGAAGCAATCCAGTATCCCCTATTCTATCTCTCTCTAGCATCCCTCAGGAGGGCCACCAATGTCTGCTTCTTATCCTCACAGAGGAGAGGAGGATGTAGATCACCTTCTTTTGTGGGGCCGGATACTGTGTAGCAAGTTACTCCATTGAAATAATACCAGATGATACAAAGTATCCAAGATTAGCCTAATGGCATATCTGGAAGAGCCCCAGGCCCTGAAAAGCACTGGGGCTGATTTTCTGGAACCTCTAAGTGGTCCAGGTGACCTCTCCCATCCTTCCTGACCATGCTGTTGCAAAGTTAAGCTGGGCAGGCCTCTGAGCAGAACAAGGCATTTTCTTACCCTAGAGGTGGGAATCATCTGGAACCCTTCCTCATGTGCATGATGGTATCTAGATGTGCATTTAGATGTGAGGGGCATTCTCTCCTTCTGAAGCCCCTTCCTCAGAGGTCATGGGCCTCCACAGAAGCTCTCTCTGGGCTGATCTGGACCATTTTACCTGAGGCAGAGCAGATGTTAAGTCTCTGCTACACCTTTGGGTTCCTAGCCTAAGTCTAAACTTCAGTATAGGAATTTACACCCAAACAAGATTCTTGTGGTGCTAATTACAGAGCAAGGAGGGACTGGTGATTACAGGGACTCTGGGGAGTGGGGACTGGGAACAGAAAAAAATTGCTACACTTCATGCTAGTTACAGGGCCCCACATGTATTCGTGTGTGTGTGTGTGTGTGTGTGTGTGTGTGTGTGTGTGTGTGTGTTTCTTTAAAACTGCTAATTGCCAGGGTGAAAATATTTTCACACATCAGCTCTTGGGGAGAATGTCATTAAGGAGCACACTGGCAGCCTGGTGGAGTCAACCGGCTACAGCCAACATGGAAGTCCTAATTAATAGCTGTTCCCGCAGCTCTCGGGCATGGCAGCGGAAGTAATTATCATGATTTAATTGACTTTTCTCCCCTCTGTTATGCACTCTGCGTTTCCCATTTTCCTGAGCTGGAAAGGTCTTATCCCCGCCCCCTCTTTTCCCCCCTCACACATAGTTTCTTACACTTGCGCTCTGTTTGTCAAATCTTACTAAAATGAGTATTGTGACAGCACAAACCTTTATGTTACTGAAGTCTGTAACATAAAGCCTGATCCATGACTCAGTTTTTGTAAACATTGGTTTTGTGGAGACATGTTGTGACCCAGCAGAAGTGTGATTCAGGGGTGTGGTTCCTAGGGACTACAAGAGACACAAAGTTACCTGCCCTTCCACCAGTCAAGAGAGGTTGCTCACGTGGTATTATAAGGATTCTGGGAATTCCAAGCGATACAAATGTGGCACCTCTGAGCTCCTGGGACTGACAGAAAGGACCAATGTATGGCCAACTCCCTTTACTGTGGTTTCTTACCTTCTTGGCTTAGACTGGCTTGACTCTTCTTGACCTTGACACTGCCTCACCTGGTGGTGGGGCCCTGAGTCCTCACTGATTCGGCTCTTCCTTCCAAGGCAACCTGAATTCCTCTTCCAGGAAGGTTGACACACCAGGCTGAGTCTATGCCTCTAAAGTCAGGGTCAAGTTCCATGACACCAGCTCTGCTTCTTGGTCCCAAGCATGGTGCTTGGGTGGCATTTCTTGGTCCTTTATTTGCTTCTCAGAATCCATAGATGGTTTAAAAAGGATTCACGAGAGGCGAGCGTAGCACACCACCTAGATTGCTTGGGTTTCAATCCTGATCTGGTCACTTACTTACTGTTCATTACTGGAAAAGTTACTTAAACTTCCTGGGCCCTAGAATTCTCATCTATTCAATAACATCACCTACTTTCTAATATTGCTATGAGGGACAGATGGGTTAGATATTGGGGCACACACACACACATACATGCAGGAAGTGTTCAGTTTTTAAGGTGTAGGGAGACAAGTAAGGTGGTTCCTGGTGTCTAATAAAGCAAGTGAGAATATGGTGGAACCATAGATACTGAAGCCAAAGAGGCCTGCCTCTGCCTTCTTGGGCACACATGGGGATGCTGAAGTGCAGGAGACTGCAGGTCACTTTTGGAAGGTCACATCATGTTGGCAGATATGATACTGGACGCTTTCTCATGGAGCTAAAATTGGGAGCCAGACATTTTCTTGGGTCTCGCGGGGGATTATTGAGAGTACTTGACTTTTAATTAGAACATTATAGATAATAAACTCAGCAGAAGAGAGGCTGAGTAGGAGCTGCACTCTCTCCTTCGTCCCTGTTTGGGAATTGAGCCAGGCTTATATAAATGCTGCCCCCCCCCCACCTCCCGCACCTAAGTACAACAATTTTTTCATAGGATTGTTGGGTCTGCAAACAACAGGATGCTTGCTAATCAGCCATGCTATTTTAGACATTGGGCTTTTTCTGAGCCTCAGTTTCCCTGTCTGAAAGATGGAGCTACCCTCTCTTCCCATCTGAACTCAAAGCCTCTCCAGGCTAGAAATGGTTTCCTCATCTTCATCCCCAACAAAAACATTGTCTAGAATGAGCTAGGTTGCTGCTGTGTGGGCAGCCTGTGCAGGTGGCCAGGCTCCTGGCAGCTGTGGCTGTTCCAGGCCAGCTGTGGCTGTTGAATGCCGTGTCCTAAATCCTGTTGAAATGAGCAGTGTCATGATGGAATAAAGAGATGGCCTTTAAGATGTGATATCACTCCACTGGCAGAGAGCATACCCAGCAGGCCCAAAGCCCAGTGTCAGATTCCCAGAACTGTGCACACCTGCTATAGTGGTATACATCTGAAACCCTAGCACTTGAGGGGTTGAGGCAGGAGGATCAGGAGTTCAGGCTCACCCTTCATCCTTGGGCTACATAGGGAGTTGGAAGCCAGCCTGAGCTACTTGGCTTTTTGTCAAAACAACAACAGACCAAACAAACAAACAAAACAAAGAAGAGAAAGAGATAAGAAAAAGAAAGGAAAGAGTGATTCATTGGTGAGGATTCTGCCCCCATAGATGGGCCAGTGCTGTTACGGAGGGAGTAGGGCACTCACCACAGGCCATGGGCTCAGCACCTCCTCTGCCTTGTGAGCTCTCTTGCCTTTCTGCCTTCCTCCATAGAATGGTGCGGCATGAAGATCCTCACCAGATGAGGTACATTTCCTTTCTTTATAAACACTGGCCCTGCAGTCATTTGTTAACATCAGGGAAAGTATTAAGATAATAGAACTGTGGTCATTCCTCCCACACACACACACTTATATGAGACTCCTCTTCTTTTTCCTGTTTGAGGCTACCTGTGATCTCAGTTTTCTGTGGCCAAGAATATCAAATAGAAAATTCTAGAGATAAACATTTCACAAGCTTTATATTATGTGCCATTCTGAACATGGAGATGATGAAATCTTGCACCATCCCTGATCCATCCTATCCCGAGAACAAGAATCATCTCTTTGTCCAGTGTATCCACAATTGATGCACTACCCTCCCAGGAGACACTTAGTAGCTATCCTGGTTTTCAGATTAATGGCTGCATCACAGTATTTATTTTTAAGTAGTTCTTTCTTCTTAGTAATGCTCCCCCTCAAAGCTCTGTCCTTGCTCCCAACTCAGATACACAAAAGAGAAACATCCAAGTACTTCCCTTAAGAAACCATAACCATGATAGGAAGAACAAACCAGCCCGACAAAGTGAGATGTTGAGAGAGGCCATGTTCATAGAACTTTTATTATAGCTATTGCTTTGATTGCTCTGACTCATTTCCAGTTGTCATTCCTAATCTCTTTACCTAGTATATGAATTGTGTATGCATAGGAAAATATAATAAATACAAGCTTTGATGCGTCTGGGCTCTCAGTCATCCACTGGACTTGCTGAAGGACATTCTTCCATGGATGAGGGAACTCCATTTGAAGAACTGAGCATCTGGAGGAAGGATGCCTCTGCAGGGCTGGGGAGGAAGGCAAGATGGGTAGAGGTGGAGAAGAGAGTGAACTGGGCTGGGCAATTCCTCCGGGAAGCCTGTGTAAGACAGGCAGGAAAACAGGGCATCGTGGATAGCTATGAATGTGGATGGTTCAAAGCTTGTGTGGTGGCGGAGAGAGGGACAGGAAGCAGGCGTGCAGATCCCGATTTTGAAAAGTTGTCATCTGAAGTCTCTGGATTGCTGGACTCTCCCACTACTAGAGCTTTCCCCAGCTTTCTGGAAAATGTGGATGAGACTACTGCCAAAGCAAAGGTCTCAAGAGTCTCTGCGGCTTCCTTGGCCCAGGCTAGTTTCTCAGTCTGCAACAGGTCGGTGAAAGGCTGGAGGCATTCCTCATATCATTTAGAACTCGGATTTCCTCCCATGTGGCTCCCAAGATCATCACAGAAGAAGCAAGAGCCCTAGAGAGGACACTTCTGCTCCCTAATAAAACAAAGCTCAAGGGCACTCCCATTGGTGAAAACAAGTCACAGGGCCACAGGTGCAAAGCATGCTAGGAGATGTAGTTCCTGGCCAGGCAGCCCCTTCCCAACAACAGCGATTATCTCTAGAAAGGGCGGGGCATACCAGTGTTGTGCTGGGGGTGGGGCAGCTGGCCTTGAACCCTTTTCTGTGGTGCTTCCCAACAGTCTCAGGACAGAAGAGAGACAAATGGTGGACCTGGCCCTGGCTTCTCTATTTGTCTCCTTTCTTGGTCCACTAGACCAAGCTGAGGGGATAAAAAAAAAAAAAAAAGCTAGGGCTCTCATCAGAGGCAGAGCCAAGTTGGGGTACTTTGTACCCCCCCCCCACTGCATCCCTACTTATCTCTGCTCTGGGTCACTGGGGCCTCTGCCTCACTCCACACCACAAAGGGCTGCACCTAGGACCAAGGCCAGAACGGAACATTTGATGACCACAAACTCCCGGGATCCAAGTAGCTGGAGGAGTGGAGTAAGGGGGGGGGGGGTGGACTGCCCTGCCCAGGGTTCCATTGCTTCTGCAAGTGGAGGATCTGTGCCCCTCAGCCTGAACCTCATGTCTTAGACCTGTGCTGGAATTTTCTCTTAGCCTTCCACCGGGAAGCTGTTCAAATGGAGTCCTCGGTCTTGACACCCCCCCCCCCACTGCTGTGCCCTACTCCCCCCTTCTCCCACCCCCTTCCTCCTACATTCCCATTCCCCCATCCCCCATCCCCCACCCTCCACCTATACCCAGCCTGGCAAACACCAGTGAGGGCTCAGCTTTCCAGCAGAGTGACCTCAGGGATTCAGACCTCTTGCATTCTTCTGTCAGAGGGGGGAGGTTTGGCACTCCCCCACCTGCTGTCATTGTTTAAGGTCCTAATTTATTGGCCCTGGTTATTTATTAGGCAGGGTGATTTGTAGTCCCCTCCCTCTCCTTGGTTAATCAGTGGGCCTCTTTGCAGACCTCTGACCACCAGCCCTGGGGTCAGGGACAGAAGAAATCAAGCTGTAGCAGGAGTGAGCTGGGCAAGGTCAGAGGGAATGCTGAGGAAGGGAGCCAACCCCTCTGCTCCTTCCTTCCTGTCCCATCAGGGCCCCCTGTGACCTATACACACAGTGCCCTCTGTCTGGACAATGGAAGGAAGGAGAAAACTCGGTGGTAAAAGCCAAGACCCTCTGCCCTGTGCCTGTAATGTCTCCTAGCTCAGCCCCACCAGGGGAGAAGAGGAGGAAAAAGCCAGGGCAGACACAGGGCCAGGCTTCCACCTTCCATGGCCGGGACCGGTTTACTTTACCCTGGCTGTTATTGTTAAGATATGGTCCTGTCCCAAGAGAGGGCCGAGTCAGGGCAGGCTACATACCTAGTGCTCCTCAGGGACCTTGTCATCATTCATTTATTGATTCCTTCCTTCATTTGTGCCGTGGGCATTTATTGGCAGCAGCTGGACACCAAAGGTTTTGCTGGTACTTGCAATAAAAAAAAAAAAATTATCAGCCCCCCCTCCCCCCCCCGTTCCCTGTCTATGTTTCCCAAGAATGGATGTCAATCCCTCTTGTGGGCAGTGTGGTCACAGACTAGAGGCTGAGTCCTTGACAGCTCCGAATGTTTAAATGGGGGCCCCAGACCCCTGAAAAGGAGAATAATGGGGCCCTGCCCTAACCAATGCATTCCCTGCTCCTGGGTTGTGGAAACTTTCCCAGGACACCTTACAGCCAGGACTGGCTTTACAAGCAGGATGAGGGAGGCCTCACCCACTGGGCAGCCTGGGTCTGTGGCACTCTAGCACTCTGGTGCTTCTGCCCCCCTACCCCCTGGGTTCCTTTTGTTTCTGGATTCTCAGCACCATCAGGTAGAAGCAAGGCAGGGCAGGCTATCTTGCTGACCTGAGGCGTCTGAGTCATTGGGAGCCACCTGATAACTCGTGGCCTGATGGAAGTTCATCTGGTGATCATATGGGTTCTCCATCACCTTCAGCCTGTGTTCCCACCCAAGGCTGCCATGGGTTGACAGTCTTGTATTATAGGGCTGGCCACTAGCTCTACCTTGCAGGCAGGACAGCCATGTCTCTCTCCCTGACCAACTTGCCAACACCTAGAAAGAATAAGTCCCTGTACTCTGGCTGAAGTGACATCCCCATTTTGGACCTTCCACCCAGTCTGTCCCACTCTACTTCCAGCCTGTCCCAGTTTCTGCTCCTTAGGACTCAACTTTACTTTCTTCTTTGTTTACTCCAAGCCCTGGAGCCTGAATGCCTATGTAGGCCAGGAGGGCAGCATCCCAGGATCAGGCCCTAGAAGACTCTGCAAGGAGCCTAGGCATGTGGGAGGATGTGGGAGGATGTGGGAGGATGCAGGAGGCAGCCTGGCACTGAGAGGATCGTGTGCACGTCCAGGCTGGTGGTGTCTCATGCTGAGGGTGGTGGGTCCAGAGGAGATAGCTAACTGTTGTCCCTAGTCCAGGTTCAGGTCATGCTTGCCCTCCTGGGCCACTTGGGATTTTCTTTTCTTTCTTCATAGCCTTGACTGTCACGGAACTCACTACATACACCAGTCTGGCCTCGAACCTACAAAGATCCACCTGCCTCTGCTTCCCAAGTGTTGGAATTAAGGGTGTGTACCACTGCACCAGCCCACTTGGGATTTTCAGCCCCTCTCAAAACACTCACTCCTGTGCATCACAGTACTGGGGAGACCTTTCCATCTGGGACTCTACACCAGGGGGAAGGGATGGGGTCACATGAGATGGCAGAGAGGGCCTCTGCTCACGGTGTCATCTGGGCTGCAGGATCTGTGGCAATTCAACAGGACTTGATGTCCTAACATGCAGAGAGGTCACCATGACAATCCCCAGTGTGGTCACCTCCATGGCAGAGCTGGGGGATGCAGGCTCTGGTGGATTCAACTGCCCCTGTGTGCTGAAGCTTCTGGAAGCTTGGCTGGCCTGCTTTCCTTCTCACTAGACCTGCACCTGCCAAGGCCCAGCTCTCCCGTGGGCACCGATGGCCTCAGCCACTTCACTTCCCTATCAAGGTCCCCTTTCTGCAGCCTGTGTGAACCAGTGCACTGGCCCTCCCAGTGACTTCACTCTGTCCCTCCTCCCTCCCCACCAGGGACAGGTTAAGTCTATCCCTCTCATCACCACCCTCATCAGCATTACGACCCTCACCAAACCCTGGTCACCTGCCATTCCCATCTACCCTCTGTTGTCTGTTGTAACCCAGACAGGCCTTTCAAAATGGGGGGGGGGGGTTATTATTGACTTTTAAAAAACAATTTTAGGCCGGGCGGCGGTGGTACATGCCTTTAATCCCAACACTTCGGGAGGCAGAGCCAGGTGGATCTCTGTGAGTTCGAGGCCAGCCTGGTCTACAGAGCAAGATCCAGGAAAGGCGTAAAGCTACACAGAGAAACTCTGTCTTGAAAAAAAAAAAAACAAAAAACAAAACAAAACAAAAACAAACAAACAGAAAAACCCAAAACCAAAACAAACAAAACAATTTTAGGTTTACAACAGTGAAAAAAAAAATGTGGTCAGAAAACAGTACTGCTCAGACACCCCCCCTGGAGCCCAGGCATAGTGCTCTGTAATTTGCAGTGAGCTGAGATAGCTGAGGTAGCCACATCTTCATTCCCATGTTATGTTCTTGTGATCCATTTGTTGACACATTGTTATTAACTAGAGGCCATAGTTCACTCTAGAGAGCCCTGTCCTCCTCTGAACTGCAGATTTCACAGGTTGTGAGAAATGCAGAATGATGGGTGTCCACCATGGCTGTATCACTCAGGGCTGTCTACGCCTAAAATTCTTTCTGCCTTGTCTTTTACTTCCCCTGCCCTCTCCCCTCCCCCACCAGTCCTTTCTGCATCTCCTAGTTCCCTTTGGAATGTCCTGCAGCTGTCGCTACACATTGCACAGACCTTCCCGACTGGCTCCTCCACGGAGAAGGATGCATTTAGGTTCCTCCGGGTCTTTCTACTCAGTTCCTTTTGTCACTGGGTAGGTGGTGTTTCACTGGTTGATGAGCACAGCACGGCTTAGCTGTTCACTCGCCTATCAAAGGTGGTTCTGAAAGTGTGGGCAATTGTGAATAAAGCTGTAGGTAGGATCTTGTGGGGACATGGATTTTCACTGCTTGAGGCAGTATTAAGGAGGGCAGTCGCTAGATGGCATGGCAAGGTACTTTTAGTTCTGGGGAAAAAACCCACTGTCTTCCGAAATAGATGAGCCAGTTTGCTTTTCTGCCAGCCCTCAGTGAGAGTTCTGGTTGTTCCATAGATTTGCTGGCATTTGGTATCATCCTTTTTTAAAAAGTTAGTCATTTTAATAGGTGAGCTGTGGTGTGCTTTTGGACAAGCCCAGATAACTCCAGTTGGAGCATCAATTTGAATGGGCCGCATGTCTGAGCATGCTCTGCTTCCCACTGCACTGAAATGCCCCCTCACTGCGTTGGTGGTACACAGGTACTGTGAGATCCTGCTGTCTGTATCAGCCTTCTCTGCTCAGATCCCAGAAGCCTGCAGGTCCTTCCTTACCCAGAAGCCTCACACAGGCTGTTCCCTCTGCCTGGAGCTTGTGCAGCCCTCTCCTCCCTTCTCCAGTGCTCAGCAGGCCGTCCTTCTCAGAGGGAACTATCTAGGTTCTCATTCTTCTCTCGGTGTTGCTGTTGAGTTACACACTTCACACTGGAGCCCCAGATTTTTTTTTTGCTGACGTCACTGTTTGTGGGGCTGGGGCTGGGGGCTGGGTAGTGTTTGCCTAGCATGCATGAACTCTGTGTTCCATCCCCACCATCACATAAACCAGTACACACCTGTAATCTCAGATCTCAAGAGGTAGAAGAAGATCAGAAGCAGAAGTTCAAGTTCATGCTCAGCTCTGTAGTGAGTTCAAGGTCAGCCTGAGCTAGATGCCCTCCCTTAAAACTTGGTTGTGGTGGTGGTGATGATGATGATGATGATGATGATGATGATGATGATGATATTTTGTGAGAGCCTTGAGGACAGGGATCTTGTTGGTTGGCTCACAAGCCCCTCCCAGTGCCTTGGCTGGCTGGCCCTTTACCAAGATATTGCTCCGTGTTATTGGCTGTTCGGGGATGAATAGCTGAACAGGAACAAGCCAGAAAACCACAACGGAGGATCAATTAGATGCCAAAAGCCTGTCTATAACTTTATACAGAAGGAGATTGAGGCAAGAGGCCAGGGATCCTTCAGATTCCCATAAAGCCCAGGAAGCTATGAGCAGTGAGCAGCTTGAGCAGAAACCAAACACACAAGCCAACCAGTAGCTAAGGGTGTTTAAAGCTTGGTCTCCGCAGGTATGAGTCACCAGGGCATACGTCCTGGTCTAAGCAACTGGGGGATCACTTGAGCATGGAGGGAACTGTGGTCCACCCCGACACATGCTCCATACCCTGGAATGGATTACTTTTTGGTCCTCCGACTTTCCAGAGTGGCTTTCCCTGTTACTCAACACTGCTGATCTAATCCACACGGCTTTAAGTGCCTCTGAGCCACTGCTGTGTTCCGCCGAGGGAGCTGGGGCCCAGCAGACACTGAGTTTCAACTCAGACTTTGTGCAGGGAAGCAGAGATGTGAGAGAGCCTCCTGGGAATCTCCACCTGCCTCACCTCATCAGACCTGTTGAAAAGCATTCTCCTGCCTCAGAAACTAATGAAAGCACCCTGTGTGCTCAAAGCTTGACATTCAGACAAAAGAGGCGTCCCAAAGATGTCAGGAGAGCACTCAGCTGGAGCTGTTGTTCGTTTCCTTGTCTCATGCTTCCAATGCCAGAGAAACTCAGAACGTGGCCTTGAATAAATACGTCCCAAGACCCAGACCCATGACACCAGGCTTCTTCACATGGTGCTTGAGAGCTCCCATCCCTGCTGGAGAAGGCTGTGGGGCCAGAGTTTGAGGCAGCTGTGACGCAAAGCCAGGATTTTCAGGAATGATGGTGCAGAAGAGAATGGGGAAGAGGGGAGGGAGGCCACAGCTGCTTAGTTGAGTGCATGGTGCACCAGGTACTGCCTGAGCACTTGGCTTTTCACAGGTATTTCCTTCCATCCCCGGCTGGTAACAGCACCCCACTCTCCATCAGGAGAGGAAAGACAAGCAGAGACTGGTACCTCTGCCAAGGCTGTCCCCAAGCCAGAGGCAGGCAGTACGTGGGAGGACCCAGGCAGGCTGCCTTGTCCCCTCTTCCTGTCTGCTTACCCATATAGCTCTAATTGCCTGCACAATGCCTGGCACGGCCTGTGGGTCTAGAGAAAACAGTCATATTCCTCCTGTGCCAGCACGGCCTCTCCCAGAGACACCCATGGCTCCTTGTGGCCTCATCCCTCACTGGGAGACGGACCTCCTGGCTTTCCTCTTCTGATTTCACAGCCTGCACTGCTGACCTGCCCCCTTCCAGCCCTGCTACCCCATGGCCCTCTGCCTCTGCTCACACCCGGCTCTCAGAAGCCAGCTGCCTCTTTGGAGACATTGGCTTACCCATCGCCATCTTCAAGGTCTTGGGACAGGAAGAGCCAGATGTCCTCGGCGTTCTTGGCACTGTATTTCCACCATTGCCTCTTGGGAGCCTGCCAGATGAGGCTGTTCACCTCCTCCACTCCGCCCTTCCTCGCTGGGCTCTTCTCTCACAACCTCCTCCTCTCTCAGCACTGTGCCTCTGCTCTTCTCTGCCTGCCTAAGGCTTCTGTGTTTGGAAGACACCTCTTCCAGGAAGCCTGCCATCTATGACAGAAACACTCTCCAACTTGAACTCCAAAGCCCAATTTTAACCCTTTCTTTCTTTCTTTCTTTCTTTCTTTCTTTCTTTCTTTCTTTCTTTCTTTCTTTCTTTCTCTCTCTCTCTCTCTCTCTCTCTCTCTCTCTCTCTCTATATATATATATATATATATATATATATATATATATGTGTGTGTGTGTGTGTGTGTGTGTGTGTGTGTGTGTGTTTTCTCCATTTCAAAGTACTGTGCGTGGGGTAGTGGGGACATTCAGGAGCATGGTACCTTTCTGTGCTTTCCAACCTGAATCTGGGGCAGCCCTGACAGGGAGACCTGCAAACACATTGGGCCCCTGGAACCTCAATCTCCAACTTAAGGAATAAGTCTTGACCTGAGCTGCAAAGATGCCAAGAAAGTTGGAGTTTGTGGAGGAAGCTAGTCCAGGGGGGGTAACGCTAACCTGGGTCCCCAGGTTCACTGTGTCGGGCTTCTGAGGGGGTAAATGAGACCCCGAGGCCCCAGGAGGGGTTTCCACTGCCATTTGTTCCTAAGTGCATCTCCCCAGCACCCTCCTGTTCTCTTGTGTCTGTGGGGGCGTGGGGGAAGTCTTAGACCTGATCAGGAATGGTGTAAGGTGTGAGTTCCAATCCCAGAGCTGCCAGCTTGTCCTATAACGTGGACCTGTCACTTGATTTCCTCCTATGAGAGGCTAGCATAACAACTGTATTACCCACAGAACCTCTGGCAAATGGACTAACACCTACAGCCCCAAAAACAAGTGTCTGTGCACAGGGAAGTGGCAGAGGCCATTCGGGAGCCATGCCATGCACAGTGGCCGCAGCACTGTGGGGTTTGTGTCCCCCACCCCCACTTTCAGTTTGTTTCAACCTGAGATTAAAGACACAGGTCTTCATCCTACCACTCAGTAGCAATGCCTGGGACCACCTGGGGAGGGAAGGGGTGGACATTTCCAGGCACTTCTCACTTCCTGGACACTGGAGGAGGCTCCATTAAGTCCAGGACAACCCTTCTTGATGAGTGTCTAAGGCTGCTTTCTGAGGCACACAGGTATAAAGGGGTTCAGAGGGCCCTCTGTACCTGGAGCCTGGGATCAGGGCTGGTGAGGTTAAGGTGTCGGCCTCTAGGCATAGCATTGGATTGTCATTGCTAGAGCTGGTCAGCCCTTTCGTTCCACAGACAGACTGAAGTTGGAGTTCAAGGATGGGGTCTTATTTCCTGATTTTTCCCATCGCCCTTCAGAGCATCTGAGCTGTTCCCTGGGACAGAGGCAAGCTTGGGTGAAGCCTGCTGCCCAGCTCTGAACCAGCTACTTTGGCATCCACTGCATTTCCTGGCTGGTGGAGGCACTTGAATAGACCTGCTCTACCTGTGATGAGCTTCTGGGTGGTGTGGTGGACAGAAAACAACTCTCCTAAGATGTCCACGCCCTAGTATCCAGGGACTGTGAGTGTAGAGATAGGCCTCTATTTATGATGGCTCATGTGTTTCTTTATGTTGTTGTTTTGTTTTTTTATGTGTGGCGTTGTGAAAACAATATGTATCCAACAGAAATAGCTCTTTGGGGCCAGAGAGGTGGCTCAAGAGATAAAGACACTTGCCATCAAGCCTGACAACTTGAGTTCCATCCTCAGAGCCTACAGGAGAACCAACTCCCAAGTCCTTCTCTGGCCTCCATACACATGCTGTGGGCATATTTGTACCCCCATCCTCCACACGAAACAAATAAATAAATGTCTAAATAGTTTTAGTAAAGAAATTGTACCTTGAATTCAAATCTTCTCCTGATACTGTGAATGCTACCTCTCACTGTGTGGCTAGATCAAGATCAGAGGGTTAGGTAGGTTTCCAGTATTTTCCACAGAAATGTGATTTCACCTTAAAATGGGTTTGCGGGGCTGCTAACCACATTGGGAGTCAAGATGTGCCAGAGTGTTCTACCACAGCTAAGGTGACTTTATAGATGTGGTGGAGTTAAAGAACTTAGGGAACAGTGAATATTCTGGGTTATCCATGTAAGACAGTCTAATCACACAGGACCTCCAGACAGGTCAAGGGAGATCAGAGGGACATGAACCATGCTCCCAGCATGTCCCAGGATGGCAAGTTGTTAGAAAAGCTGTAAACAGCAAAGAAACGGACACTCTCATACCCCAACCACAGCCCCCGGGAGGAATATAGCCCATTGATGCCTTAGCCCCCTAAGAACCACCTAGAAGGACATGCACAGCCATGAGAGAGTATACTGGTGCTGTCTTAAGGCTCTGGCTCCCTGGCGATTGGGCATAGGAAACTTTGCCAGGGTGTGGGACAGTTTAACTTCATTGCAGCCTCAGCCAGGCTACAGTGCCCATCTGATCCCTCCCAGGTTGCCATCAGGTTGTGGGAAAGGAATGCAGATGTGGCTGGTGGACATAGATGTCAGAGCGACCTTTCTCTAGTTCATTGAGAGGCCTTGAGAGCTGAGATGGAGGTTCTCTGAAGAGACCTGCTTCTGCTGCAGACCCCAACCCCAGCTCGGGCTTCAGCTGCCAGTCTTTGCCTGCCCAGCAAGCTAGCTCCGGCTTATGCCGTGAAACAGTGTAACACAAGGATTAGTGGCTGGGATGCTGCTCCAGCCTCTCCAGTCCTGTTCTCTTTAAGGCGGCCTCCTTTGCCATTGCCTCTAGGGAGTGTTTCTCAGACACTCTGAGATTAGATCAACACTCTCCACCCCCCAACCTGGGTCTGCCATCCCCTAAGGAGCTTCTCCACTGTTTCCCAAACCTTTCCCTGGGACCTCACATCGCCTCTCTCCTCCCACCAGGTCTCTGTAATCATTTGCTATTCTCTTTTTTCCTCTGCACAGCTTCTGAGTCCAAGTATCTCTCATCCAGCCTCCCTGTTTGTCCCTGCCCTCTCCCACAAAGGCTCTGTCCTGCAAGGCTATATATGTGGACACTTTCTTGCTACTGTCGATCTTTCTCTGCCTTAATCACCTTGTCTGATTGCTTTCTGGAGTCAAAATGTGCAGCCGAGTATTGGGGGTCGGGGGCAAGAGGAACAGAAACTTAGGGATTCAGGGATCGGGACAGCCACAGGTCTTTGAGCAGTCAAATGGCAGGGGCATCCTTGGCTGTGAGTCTAGGTGGCCAGACTCCACCCTCCCAAGCATATCGCCTGTTCTGTGTGCACCCCAGGTGCCACCCTCAGTGTTGGTGGCCATCCAGGGTGTCTGGCAGAACCATGACAAGAACTCACAGCAGAGACCTGAGACTCCATGAGAAACAAGCGTCCTTAGCTGACCTGGGCTTGCCTCTGTAGGAAGCAAACACAATAACTCCACCAAATCCTCCAGGGAGAATTGCCAGAGGCCTCATGGCTAGTGAGGGAGCCAAGTACTCTCTTTGCCCATCTATAAAATGGGCTAGTGAATCTACTATCTGATCAGGTGCTACTTGGGGTGACTCCCCCACACTCGTGGGTAAGGCAAGAACTGGAGACTCTGCAGTGCTGTGGGACAGTCCTGTGGTAGAGAGGCAGTCTCCAGCATTCTCTGCCATCTCTCTCACTGGTCCCTCCTCTTTAGAGAGAGCCAATATAATTATAACTAGCTGTATAAGACATCAAACGACAACATTTGCATTGCACTTCAGAAAAAATGCAATGTGCTTTTTGTAGGTGATCTGCTAATGTGCTCAGCAGCCCTGGGGTGGGGAATTCTTCTTCTTATTTTGCAAACGAGAGAACTGAAGTTCAAAGGACTCCAGTGGTGTGTTCCCCAGGGGCACCTGACTCAGGTTGGGCAGGAGGGGCTGCACTTCGATTCTAGAGTAGGGTAGGTAGGCAGTGCTGGCTCCAGCAGGCACACTCTGCTACCCCTGGGCTGTTGCCAGGAGGGACCTGAAACAGACTCTGGTAGGCAAGGCAAAGCAGGCCTCCAGATTCCCTTTCAACCCTGGCCCAGCTGCCTGCTGTTTGGCACACGGTGTTAATTACCCTGCTTGTTCATGCCCCGGCCTGCTGACTGTTCCACTTCTGCTGACTGTTCCACTTCGCAGACAGACAAGCGTGGTGTGGAGAGACTACCTCACACATCTGTGTTCCTCAGCCAGCAGGAGGCACGGGCCTCTGGTTACCAACAGATGACCATGAGCTTGACTTTCAACTCTTAGTTTTAGCTTTCCTCATTAGCATCCCCTCCAGTGTGACTGTGGGAATCACGTGCCAGAAGCTGCCAATGCTGAAGAAACTGGGAAACTCCTCTACACTGGCCTCTGAGGGCAGCAGGGCTCTGGGGTAGTGCCTGGGAGACACCTCACTTGTGGGTATGTCCAACAATCTGTAGCTTATGGACCACATGTACCCCAGGATGACCATGAAGGCGGCACAACACAAAATCTTAAACTTACTTAAATTAAAATCTTATTATTAAATTTAAAGTTTTGTATAAATTTGTAGGTAAAGTTTTGAACAGGAAGGGAAGGTGTGATTTAAACTTCAGAAATAAAGCAATTGGAGGCTGGTGATGTAGCTGAGTTGTTAGAATGCTTGCCTAGCATGCACTAAGCCCTGAGGTCAGATCCCAATACTACATGATGAACCTTGAGCCTTACACCAGGGTGTGGGGGAGCCACCCCAAGTATCACCTGCTCAGATGGTAGCTTCACCAGCCCATTCTACAGATGAGCACAGAGAGTACTTGGTTTCCACATTAACAATGAGGCCTCTGGCAATTCTCCCTGGAGGATTTGGTGGAGTTATTGTGTTTGCTTCCTACAGAGGCAAACCCAGGTGGCACATGCCCGTTAACCCAGTGCTGTGAAATAGAGGCAGGAGGATGAGAATTTTAAGGTCATCCTTCATTTATAGTGACTCTGAGTCCAGCCTGGGCTACAAGATACTGTGCCAAAAAAAGGGAAGGAAGGACAGGTGAGACGACATAGTGGGTAAAGGTACTTTCTGTTAAGCCTGATAACCTGAGTTCCATTCTCCAGAAACACATTGTAGAAAGAGACAACCAACTGCCACAGATTGTCCTCTGCCCTCCACATGTGCAGTGGCATGCCATTAGATTGCTTTCCCTTTTGGGTGCTTGTGTTTAAAGCTTCAGTGAGCCTTCTGGTCCACATCTTTTTAAAGTCAGGTGCATATATTTCTGTTGGGTACAGGAATGGTTGTAGGATGCTGAGCTGTGGGCTTAGCTTTCATAGCTGTCAAGTTGAATAGGTGTGGCATCTGCCAGCAGTGTGTGAACCCTGGTCTCTTTAGCTCCTCACCTACATGTGGCATCATCCCTCTGCTCAGTTGCTCAGTTTCAGCCTTCTGTTGGAGCTGTAGTGATGTCTCACTGTGGATTTTAATTTGTGTTTTTCCTTGCATTGATAATACAGAAACCAGTCATACTCCATAGCTGGCAAATTTGAGTGTCACTTAGAGAAATGATGCTCCCTACCCTTAGCATGTCCCAACATCCACAATATTGCAGGAGGCTGTAACCAGGGAGACTGTCTCTGTTCTCTGGAGTGGGGAGAATTTCTTGGCATCTTCACCTACTTCACATTCTGGTGTAGATTATGAAGTTTCCCACAGGGTATTGGAAGGGCTGCTTCTTGGTGTTTGGGATTATTCTCCATGCCAACCTTTCAATGGACTATCCCTTTGGTGTGACGTGCTTCTGTGCTTGTGTTATTGTACATCCATTAGTCTAAGTCAGTGAGGGAGGTGTGGCAGCCATTACTAGAAAGATCTTGAGCAGTAGATTTTTACTGAGGACCTGCCTGAGGCAAGAGACACAGCTGAGAGAATCGGAGTCTGGTGAGTAGCATGCAGGATAATGTACCATGAAGATGTCACAGAGACTCATTAGTCCCTCAGAAATGCAACTGTGCAGAGTGTGTGCCAGAAATCAGGCTGCTTGCTCAGGAGGATGCTCACATAGGCGGAAGCATGTGAGTTGAGTCCTGAAAGATGAGTTGGAGTTCATCAGAGACCAGCAGAACTGTCTAGGCAAAATCATGGCTCTGGGACTTACCTACAGTCACCTGGCCAGGAAATAGGTAGTTTTCTGCCCCAACCTAGATGTAGGCACCAAGCTGAGAGTCTGTGGGTAGCGCTATGTGATACTCTGCTCTAGCACCAGCAGGAGCTGGAGGCACTGGCAGTGGACAGCAGGACACAGGACTGTGGGACTCCAGCTGTAACTACCACGAGCCTGGAAAGACTTCAGGAAGGTGGCTTCTAACAAAGACCTTGAGGGGCTATAAGAATTAATTGGGAGATTCTCTGTCTCTGTCTGTGTGTGTGTGTCCATTTTCCCTTTTTTTCTCTCTTCTTCCTTTCCTCCCTCTGTCCTCTCCCCCCCCCAATCATCCCCTCTCTGCCTGTCCCCTTCCCCCTTTCCTTCCACTTTTTCTTCTCTCTCCTTTCCTTCCTTTCCTCCCTCCCTCCCTCTGAGGTGAAATCCACATTCCATTGCATTGTCTCTCAACACAGCACTATTGGGCAGCATCTGACACATCCATAGCATTGTATCATCACCTCTGTTTTCAGAACATTTCCTCACCTGGAAAAAGGAAGAAGCCCTCAGCCTCCCCCTCCCAACCATGGGCACCCAAGTTCTGTCTGTCCCTAGTAAGAGACCTTCACAGAATGAATGTTGGGGTTTTGTCATCTATGGCCTTGGCAGAGGCAGCCTCGCCTTCAGGGACATGGGAGCTTCCTCCATGCCGTGCTGGTGTGAGGCTGTGTTGGCTGATGGCGATATTCTGCCATATGGAGACAGGGCAAGCACCAGAGTTGCTTCCCCTTGGATGCTATGAAAATATAGATGTGCACCCCCCAAGTGTAGCATTCTTTTGAATCTAGTGTTCAGTTCCTGATGGTACAGACCCAGGAGCGGACTTGTTGGGACATGCGGGAATTCTGTGTTGGAATTCTTGAGGACGTGACACCTCTTTGAGCACTAGAATGGAGATGATAACAATGGCCATCAAATGAAAGAATGGGCAGTTAAAACACACAGGCAGCAAGGGTTTGGGGTGCTGTGCAGCCTGCACAAATGAGGCTGGAAGGTTGGGAGGGAAGTAAGGCACAGGGGTCTTCTGTGGCAGGAAGGTTTCTCCAGTCCTGCCTGGCCCTGTGGTCCTGCAGCTGCTTATAAAATAATCACTCAGAGGCTCAATATTATTGATAAGCTGTATGGCCTATGGCAGGCTTCTTGCTAGCTAGCTCTTATAACTAAACCTATTTCTATTGATCTATAAGTTGCCACATGGCTGTGGCATTACCAGTCTGCGAGCATCTTGCTGCTTCTTTGGTGGCGGCTGGCGTCTCTCTCACTTGCTTTTCTCTTTCTTGTCTCTCTCCTTGGATTTGCCACCTGTCTCTAAGATGCCCTGCCATAGGCCAATGTAGCTTTATTTATCAACCAATCAAAGTGACACATATTCACAGGCATACAGAAAGAAATCCCACAGCAGTCTTCTGTGCCTAGTAGGCTACCTCTGCCCCAGAGCGAGCGAGCTCTTTGAAGATTCCTGCTCCTCAGAGAATGGGAAGGCAGAAGCAGGTGGCTGGTACCAGTGGGCCAGCCCTGTTTGTAGCTGTAGGGTCCCGGAGGCTGCCCCCTCAGGACATCATCTCCCACCAACTGGCCCTTATGATTGCCATGCTAGAGAACCCCAGCCCACTGCCTGGTGGGTTCTCTCATCTGCCAGATATCCCTCACGTACCTTTGAAGCTGTTCAGTCTTGGCAAGTAGCCCAGCTTCTCCCTGTGTCCCCAGCCTCTCCCTGTGTCTCCAGCCTCTCCCTGTGTCCCCAGCTTCTCCCTGTGTCCCCAGCCTCTCCCTGTGTCCCCGAGGCCCTCCCTGCTCTCCTCTGATGCAGGAGGAGTTGGAGACAAGGAGGGACTGGGAAGGCAGTGGCAGTGAGGGCACTCAGAGGGAAACCTTAGACTTCTGTAAGCAGCAGCACCCTGGTGACTCCTACTCTTGCCCTCCTCCCTCCCAGCTCACCCCTCCAAAGAGGTTAGATGTGGTGGTGCATGTCAGTAGCCATAGTAGTGGAGCAGCTGCATCAAGATCACTTGTGAATTTAAGGCCAGCCTAACTACAGAGTGAGATCCCGTCTCGAACAAAACAAAACAAAAATTTTAAACTGCCTAGATGCCAGGCCACTGGGGAGGAAGCTGCAGCCCACCTGAGCTCTAAACAGTTAGGACATCTGCCTAGGAGAGCCGTGGTATGGAAGGGGAGGGGGAGGAAGAAAGCTCACTGCCCATCGAGTGCCATGGTATTAGCAAATCCTCAGTAATAAAATATTTCTTTTCCATGTAATTGCAAGGTAATTATGCAGTGTGGCTGGTGTATTAATCGTGTTGATTAATTACACTCAGGTAGTAATTAAACATCTGCTTCATAATCACACACAGCTTGAAGCGTGACATACACATGCACACAAACACACATGCACATGTGTATGTGCCACCGATGGTTCCCATACTCGTGTGTGTATGGTGTGTGTGTGTGTGTGTGTGTGTGTGTGTGTGTGTGTGTGTGTGTGTGCCTGTCTGTCTGTCTGTCTCTGTCTCTCTGTCTCTTTCTCCCCCCATTACTTCTCTCTCTCTGTCTATGTCTCTCCCTATCTCTGTCTCTCTCTTCTCCCCCCTCTTCTCTCTCTCTGGCTGCCAGTCTG
Source organism: Onychomys torridus (assembly GCF_903995425.1). Lineage (NCBI taxonomy): Eukaryota > Metazoa > Chordata > Mammalia > Rodentia > Cricetidae > Onychomys > Onychomys torridus. Next base: position 66,612,119 of record NC_050446.1, read on the forward strand.
TAAAACAAAGAAATCTGTGTGCAGAAGCTCCCAGGCCCTCTCCAATTCTGCCATCCATGGATTCTAATTTCATTCTTACTAATTAGGAGTGAGAGACAATTTCAATCCAGCACCTAGCATCCTTGGTGTGTGAACAGTGGGAAATAGCTCCTCCTTATGACTTCCTGAAGACCCCGTGAGTGAGGAGAAAACACTGGAATCAGGAGATGTTCTCCTGCTGCGGGCATCCATATTCACTCTAGGTTTTAAATTTTCATGTTGATGTTTATGGGCTGCCATTAGGTGATGCGATCTCTCCCGAAGGTTGGTTTTTCATTAACTTAACTCATTTTACTTATTAGCTGCAGTTTAATAAACAGGACGTACAGAGTCATACAACAGTCTTTCTCTTTAATAATATTTTAAGATCAGACTTCTCTGAGTCATCACAGTTTATTGGCTTGCAACTTGCTTCTTCTGGGATGAGAGGGCTGATAAGACCCGGAGAGACCAGCCTGGCTGTTTGATCTTGAGCACGAGTGTCCTTTGCCACGTGGGAAGGCATGCTGGGCATAAAATCAATAGCACATCACCCAGCACTCAGCATCCATCACTGAGCACCCAGCCCTTGCTGTGTTTAAAGTGGTTGGTTGAACTCTATAACTCTATGAGATGGCTTAATTTTTCCTATTTTATGAGTGGCAAGGTGGGAAACTGAGGCCCAGAGGAATGTAATGCCTTCCTCTAGGCTGCACAGTTGGCGGCAGTGACTGACGGGGCTGTGAACACCACAGTTCCTTGTCTTCCTTCCCATGGGGGCTCTGACCACTCTTGACTTGCCTTAGAGTCCCACCACAGCCCCTGTCTTCCAGAATCTCTCTATGCCGGGCCTCCTAGGCCACCCACCTTCTGTCCACCCTCTCTTCCTCTATTTCCACTTACCTAGGCTCCCTGCTGGCTCCAAGGATGCACACCTCTGCTCCACATCCTCCAGTAGTTCCCCATTGCCTGTGACAGTTCAGCATCCTCAGCCCGGTGTTCAAGGATCCAAGTCACTGACCTCTGCCTGTGTCATCCCCAGCTGGCCACCGTGGCACATGGCCTTGAGTGCCTATCCCACATCTGGGCACTGGCATGCTTTCCTCACCCTTGTCTCTGCCACAGCGCCCTCCTCCAATCCTCGGGCAATCAAATCTGCCCTTTGCTCTGAGAAACCTTTTCTGTGCCTGTCTCCCCTCTGAACTCAGCCACATAATTCCTAACTCTCTCCTCCTTCCTGCACATGGCGGTCTCCTCCCTTGGGCTCCGGGCTCCTTGGAAAGTGAATGTACACTCTAGAGTCCCCCACACAGCAGGTGTTCAATTAATGCTTTCCAAGTGAGTGAAGGTTCTTGTTCCTCCTGGCTCCCTGGGTATTGAGCTTGAGATCAGGTCCTAAACACTTAGGGAAAGGCTCCGTCCAGGCTCCCTTTGCCTACAGCAGTGTGGTCAGCCTCTTCTCTCCCTCCCTCCATCCCTTCCGCCATCCTCCTGGGGGTTCCATCCCTTCATGTGCCTCTCCTCCCAAGGTTGACCTTCCTCCTGATCATCAGGTCAGACATGAGCCATTTTTTCCCTCTTGTCCAAACCTTCTGTGACCCCTTGTCATCTCCTGCCGCTTGGAGGACCTCTGGTGTCTAACACGTTGTGCCAGTGAGGCTTTGGGGAGTGTGAAGTAAGAAAAACAAGGCATGGAGTTGGGGAGCTGTGTACCTCACTATAGTTCTGTCCCTTTTTGTTTTAATTGGGCTTGGGCTGGAACCAGGGCCTTGTGCATGCAAGGGAAGTTCTTGACCACTGATATATATCTCCAGTCCAATTCTCAGTTTTGTGGAAGGGGAAACTGAGGCCCAGGAGTGAGAGAGGGGTTTCCATAAAGGCGTGGTAAGACCTTTGGTCAAGGCTCACTGGGAATGCTAGACTGCTTCTTTGGCCTGTGCAGCCTCTGGAATGGGGACCACAGCCCTTCACAGTGTGTCTCCACTCTGCCTCAGGCATGTCTACAGCACAGAGCTTTCACAGGCTCAGATAACTCTCGCCTGCCATGATCACACAGGCAACAGAGGCCAGGGTGAGAATGAAGGTTTGAAGCTCCACTGGACCCCTCTTCTTTCTCAGCACTTGTGAAGTTCCCTACACGTGGTAGCAGGCCCAGCATACACCAGCCTCCATCTGCAGGACCAGCTTCCCCGGGCTGGACAGGCCACCCACAGGTAGAGATGCTGAACCAAGACCAGTGGAGGCTGAGCAGCAATGAGAAGCAATGCAGACCAGGACCTGTGAGGGTCCATGAGGACCTGTGGGGACAGACCTGGATCACAGAGGCTGTGTGACTGTGGAGTGACCTGAGGCTGTGACTATCACATCCTGGCACATGTTCCTCTGGGGCATGTCCTCTCCAGCTGTCTCTTCTGGGATCAGGAGCTTCACTCTGTGATAAAGATGGCCCACATGCACCACATGTCCTGTTCAAACTTGGAACTGCCCATCCTCACTGCCCTGTGTCCTGGTGCTCACATGTGTGTAACACCTATGGTATTCTAGTCACAGTCTTTTTCCAACATGCTTGGTAGCACCATCTCATAGTGACCAAATCATGAAACCATACACAACTGTGTCTGCTGATTTCATCTCTTTGAGCCTCAGTTTCTCATCCATAAAATGGGAAAGACAATCACATGAGGATTAAATGAGAAGTCTGTGGCATGTAGACCACAGGACTTTCCCATCTGTTCAGTCATGGGCCTCTGCCCTGCCCTAAGAACCTGCAGAAGCAGATAGAAAGTGTAACTTACCTTTCACAGATGGAGAAGTCAAGGCACCTGCGAGCCAGGAAATCTTGCAAGTTAGCTTGGCCTTGAGACCAGAACCTTGATTCCCCACTGCCCATCCCCAGAGGACCTGCTGCCACCACCACCCTCTGGGAGGAAGACCCCACCCCAGGTCACCTCCTTGTCCATGATTTATGTCTCAGGTGGCTTGAGGGGTATGGTAGCAGGTAGGCAAGAGCCCCCAAAATAAGCCTCTTCAAGTGTGTGTGGGATAGAGAGAAGAGGAAAGCTGGGGAGAGGCTCCCCCAGAGAGACTGAGAGGTCAAGACTGAAGTGGGGACAGGGATAGTGGAGTGCCATCCAGAGGTATACACCATACCCTCCTCCAGAGACAGTCTTCCTGGTCCCCTCACTCCTGCAGCTGTTTGCTCCTTTATAATGCCCTTTTGAAAAGCGGGGGACTATCCGAGAGCCTCCTAGACCCTCCCAGTTCTCGGCTCTGGTTGCCTTCTGGTGCGGCATTAGCTTGTGGAGTGCTAATGACATTTGCGTTGTGCTGGCTGGTGAAAGGTGGTGCTTGGTAGCTAGGGTAGAGGACATCACTGGCAGGTGGGGGATTGGTAGCTCAGAAAGAGGGCCAGGCAAGCCAGGGGGAGGCCGAGATGGGCTGTGAGAGGGACACTGGGTAGAGGGAGGAGCAGCTGGAGGACTTTCGAGGTATGTGTGCCTAAATGTTTCAGGGGACCAGGCAATCACGCAGTGCATGTTCCACCTCCCTTGTACATGTGACACCTGCCCCCAAACACACACACACACACACATACACACACACACACACACACACACACACACACTCATTCTATCACCTGCCTACATCGACTGAGCAGTTGCTCCATGTCAAATACTCTCCTATGGGCTTCAAAACCGATGAGGCATTTTACCTCCCAGTAACCTTTGGGGAAAGATACTGTTATCTGTCTTGTTTACAAATGAAGAAACTAATACTCTGAGAGGACACCTGACTTGCCCAGGGTCCCACTTAAGAAAAGGGGAGTTGTTGTTCAAGCATGTGGCTAAGGTCTGCCTGTCTCCCACACTTCTGGCTTCAGGGTACAATTTTCCCACCCCTTTCCCAGACTCAAACACAGACAGGAAGCAATTCTTTGTTGTGTCTGTGACCGGTCCACTCCTGACAGCATGTCAGGGAGGCTCCTGCTGAGGCTGGGGACTGCTCAGCATGCTGCAGGTCTGACAACTACAAAAGAGTAGGCCTCCCTGGGGTACGGGCCATGCGTTTGGAGAGACCCAGGTTGTCTCTGGTGTGGCTCTAGACAAGTCACTCCCCTCTCTGGGTATCAGTCTCCTCATTGGTTACAGGAGAGCATGGGTCTATCTTGCTTGCATACCACAAATGTGTTTTCACATGAACAAGGACCTTTTCTCCAAGGGGCTCAGACACCCAACATTTCCACTCATTCATACCGCTGAAATTAAGTTTTGCATCTGAGTGCATTTGGGCACATTCATTAGCTTCCCTTCTAAAGGGCACTTTGCTCTGTGCAGCTTGGTGGCAGGCTTACATATGCTACTCTGGTACTCATGCATACACCTGTGCACCATGTGCACATACCTTTGTGCTTCTGAATTGTTTTCTTGATACTTCAGCTGGGTCCTGGTGGCAGGTCCCCAGTGCAGACCCCAGGCTTCTGCATACTCAGCTCTTTGTACTGCCTCCTGGGAACCCAAGGGCATTGCAAGCCAGACCAGAATGGGGAGGCATGGAGGGCAGGGAGGTGGTGACATCAACCTGGCCGGACAGTCAGGACTCCCACTTCCCCTCCAGGTAGACACCTGCTGGACAGCCTCCAGCCTGCAGAAGCCAGCCCTCCTGACACTGCCGTCCATATCTGCAGGTGAACTCCTTGGGGTGCTTTCTAAAAACAGACGCAGGCTCCCGCAGCACCGCTTTATCAGGTGAGGGAGTTCTGGCTTGCCCGGGCTTGCCTACATCCACTGTCTTCCTTGTTGTCACCAAGACAGACCATCAGCAGGGTACCCTCTCCTCCGCCATAGCCCTCACTGTCCTATTGGTTAGCACAAGAACTCAACGATCGAAGCATCTAAAAGGCCAGACAGTCCCACTGCGCAGCCCATATCTGCCAGATCCGCAGGGGGCAGCAGGCTTTCTCATGAGCTTCCTTCTGCTTCCCTGATGGCCACCCTGCTATTTGAGGCCCCAGGACTTGGCTTGAACTCCATTCTGTGGGAAGGGTTCCCCTACCTCTTCATGAAGGAGGAACCTGATCTAGCTGTCAGAAGATGCAGGTCTAGGATGGGCCCTTCTGGGAGGACCAACCCAGCTTGGCTTCCCTAAAGCTCCTGAAGGAGAGAGAGAGTGGTGGAAGACAGTGCCAGAGGAACAGGCCAGCCTGATAGCCCCGACCTGGGAACCCAAAACCACCAGCTCTGCCCGGTGTTTAAGGTGTGATGTAGTATTTCATGTGGGGGGGCGGGGAGATTGCTCTGCAGAAAAAGGAAAAGATTGAAAAGCACAGCTCAACACACTGCTGCCATGCAGCTGTAGTCAAGGGCTGCTTACGGTCTGTCCTGGGTCTGGTGTTGGTCAACCACAAACCTACAAAGCTCTGAGCTCTCCACCAGCATGGAGAGCTTCCCCCCTCCCCAGCTCTGACTCACACACAGACCTGCCCTTATATGGCCTGCCTAGCTCCTCATGGTCAAAGCCTGCTCGCCCCTGATCTAGCCTCTGGGTCCCAAGTGGCTGCTGTGTGCTGTGTTGTTAGATACTAGGAACTGAGCAGAGCACAAAGGCCTTCGCCCTCAGGCTCACTGCCTGTTCTCCAGAACCATCCTGGAGAGAGCAGGATCTTTTTCTGGGGTTTTAACCTCCATCACTCCCAAGAGTCTCCATGCTCAACCCCGGACAGACGTGGGGGATGTTTGCAGGCTCTGACCATTTTTTCAAAAGCCTCCTCACATGGGTCTGACATATTAACAATCATACAGTGACTTGGTCCTTGCCCTCCAAGGCTCAGAGTTCCTGATGCCCTAGAGGGGGAAGGGCCCTACTAGAGATCTCTGTGCAGACCTCCTGGGTTCCAAACCATTCAGCAGCATTGCAGCAGGAGTCTCTGGTACCAATACTCCAAGCATCAGGGGCTCCTGGTCCACTCTGCAGGAGATCTGAGGCTCCAAGCTAAAGGGAAAAGACACTTCTTGGCTGGATAGTAAATCAGGGCCTCCATGTCTAAGAACTGGGTTTGAAAACTAGCTGGGGTACTGGACAGGAGAAGATATGGGAGTGTCGTGCAGAATATAAGAGTAGAAACTAGGGAACATGAGTTCTCAGAGCAGGCCAGCCTGGTGCACCTTGGGGCTGGCTGGAGGCCTGGGGTAGAGTTCCTGCAAAGCTGCTTGGGCTGGAGCCGACCAGGCCTTCTCTCAGTCTCTCTCTTGCTCCTGGGAAAGCATGTGGGAGGCCTTCTGAGGAGCTGGGTCATTCACTTCATTTCCTAGCTGCTTGCAGGATTTCCATGGCTTGTTCTGGTGGGTTGTTTCTGGTCTTCTGAAGCAGGTTCTCACTGTCTAGGCCAGCATCATACTCACTATCCTCCTGGTTCCACTGCCCCAGAGCCTGGATTTCAGGAATGCACTATTGCAAGCGTCATGACAGACCTTGAGTTAGATATTGGCTAAATTTGTTTTGTTTTTGAGGGAAGAGCTCATGATGTAGGCCAGGTTGGCCTTGAACCCCTGTCCTCTCGCCTCTAGCTCCCAAGTGCTGGAATTGCAGTGTGCATTTTTTTTTCTCAGTTTTTATAGCCTCCTTGTCCTCCAGTTTGTCATCTGTGAAGTGAAAGCGAGTCTCCTCCCAGCTTTAACCACGGTATCCCCAGTCGGTCCCCAGCCACACACTCTCCCCAGTGTTCCTCCCCCACTCCCAAGGGCCTCCCTCCGTGCTGGAAGGCACACACGTAACAACCCACTTCTTCCAGAAGTCATGTACCGATCAGACATGCCTCAGAGTGCCGTGTGAGGCATGCCAATGCCTTTATTTTTTAGATCCCAACTTATATTTCTGTTGTTGTTTCTGTGTGTGTGTGTGTGTGTGTGTGTGTGTGTGTGTGTGTGTGTGTACATAAGAGCATGGACTCTTCTCCCTCTGGAACCGTACGCTCAAATAAACCCTTCCTTCTATAAATTGCCACAGTCATGGCGCTTTATCACAACAACAGAAAAGTAGCCAAGACAGATGACAATCACCTTTAATTGGTCAGATATCTTGCTAATCCTTGGAGTCCAACTTGAGCATCTTAGGCAGAGTTTGGAGCACAGGTTATTCATCCAGGCACCCTAATCATGGTGATGAACTGGGAGTCAAACCCCTAATTCCAGATGGGGTGCAGCTTTCTTCTCCCCTATCACGTTCATTCATTTGTTCATGAAATGCTACACTGAGCCCTTAGCGTATGCCTGGGTCCTGAGAGTCTCATACATACTATCCCCTTAAAGAGGACACCGTGCACCCTGCTCACAGGACTCTTTGGATCTGCAGATTAAAACCTTGAGCATAACCCCACTCTTGCCCTAGTGGCTCCTGGAACTTTCATTAACCCCTTCTTGCCTTCCTAGGCTGAAGCTAAGTGAAATACCATTACCCCTAGACCCAAGTGTGAACAGAACTGTCAAGTCCCAGCTCTGCTCTCTGCAGATGGAAGTGTCCCAGGGAGGTAGGAGGGTCTGCTTGTAGGCAGACATGATGGATGGCACTTTGTTCTTACTGCTTGGATCCTGAATTACAAAGAGTTGGGGCATTTATAGACAGCACAAATATTGTAAGTTGTAGAGGGTCCTTCCTGGCCAGCATCCTCCTCACCCCTTCTTAAGGGCTGTGGGCATCTCTCCCCCCTCTCTCTCCAGCAGTGTACAGAGCCTGATGTGGGAGGTATCTGTCAGTGGCCAGTGAATGTGTGGGACCAATGGACAGATTGTAAGGACGCTCAGCAATCTCTACTTGCCAGTCTCGGGCCATGTGTAGAGATGCTAGTCTCTGGCTTTGTGTCCCTGTGACAATTTGATTTTGCTCCTGGAGAATGTCATTGGTTTTCCAGCAGTGCAGAGGACGAAGAACAAATGGCTTTGAGTTTATCGGTTTCTGCATCAGTGGCAGGAGGCTGCCTGTGGGGTTGGCTGTCAAAACTGAAAATTTAGACCCAGCTTCCAAGAGGAAAGGCCTTGAACCAGTTCTTGTAACATCCAACTACAGAGGCCTGTGGTAAGCTTTAAATTAAATCCCGTGTGCAAGCCACCTCACAGCACTTGGGATGTGGGATGAAGGCTTAAGAAGAATGCTTGGAGGGTGTGTTTATGGCTCCACTTAAACTGTTTTGCAGAAAACTCTCTCTTCCCAATAGAGTTCAGCTTAGTGCTTTGCATTTTAAGACAAGGTATTTTGTGAAAGTTATCAGGAGAAGCTGGAGAGATGGCTCTGTGGTTAAGAGCACTTTTTGCTCTTGAGAGGACCTGAGTTAGGTTCCAGTACCCACATGGGGCAGATCACAACCATCTGTAACTCCAGTTCTAGGGGATCCTACACCTTCTTCTGGCCTCCACAGGCACTCCACAAATGTGGTGCACATACATACACTCATGCATACCCATAGACACATATAAATGAAGGTATCTCTTTTAAAAAGTCATTAACAGGATAATACATGTTATTTAAGAATTCCAAAGAGCAGCCAGGCATGGTGGCACATACCATTAATCCCAGCACACAGAAATCTGAGCCAGGAGGATCTCCATGAGTTTGAGGCCAGCCTGGACTACATAGGACAGCCAGAGCTCCGTAATAGAGAGACCTTGTCTCAAAAAAGACAAAAAAATCCAAAGAGGGCTGGAGTGATAGCTGAGTTGGTGACATGCTCACTGTGTAAGCATGAGGACCTGAATTTGACTCCTAGACCCCATATAAAACAGCTGGGCACATGTTTCTAATCCCAGCACTTGGAGAAGCTGAGACAGGCGGATTCCTGGGGCTCTGTGTGCAGCCAGCACAGCCCACTCAGCAACCTCCAGGCCAGTGAGAGACCCAATCTCCAATAAAGGTAGACTGTGCCTGAGAAATGGCATCTGGGTTGACCTTTGGTCTCCGTGTATGCACATATGTGCCTACATACTGGCACACACACACAGACACAATTAATAAAATAAAACAAAACAAATCAAACAATTCAGAAGGTTTAACTTAAAAACAAGTACCCTTGTAACATCCCTTGGCTCTTCCATTCCCCGCTCCCAGCCATGTTCTGCTTCAACATGGAGCTTCCCCAGACTACAACATGTCTCCGTGGCTTTTCTTGTTAAGGACGGGAACAGAAAGGAGCAGAGTCAAGAGTGGATAGTCAGTCAATGGCTGCCATGGGGACATGCTGTCCAGGCCATAAGCCTTGAGAGAGGTCTGTGCAGAGTGGTTCCATGGAAGTGGAGCTGCCCAGCTTCCCCACACCTTCAGGCTCCGACTCCAGGTACCCTGAGGTCTCAGAGACCTGGGGAGGCCAGAGCTTAAGCCCAACCACATTCAGCCCAGGCTAGGAGAGCCAAGTAGGCACATGTGACCACATGCTGTGTCTCTCTCTCCTGTCACATGCCTCAGGGCTTGGTGCAGCCCAGCTCCCTGCAACCTGGCAGGGCAGCTGCTGGCCACTGTCCACCTGTGGAGGGTCTGTGCTTTCTCACACATGGTGTCTTCCACTGCTGTTCTGGGGTTGAGAGAACACAATTGTTTTGAGGGCCTCCTGGTGTGTGTGTGTGTGTGTGTGTGTGTGTGTGTGTGTGTGTGTGTGTGTGGTGCCATCTGCCCTTTCCCAAGTGTTGGATTAGATGAGGGAGTGGGGGAGTGGGGAACAGATAGGTCTCAATGTGGGGCTCAGACTTTCCCCTAGGAGCCATGACAAGGTTTATACAGAGGAGGAAATCTGACCTGTGCCCTTGAAAAAGAGATGGGAAGCCAGGGGCAGCGGTGAAGAGTGGACCATTGAGGGCTCTCAAGGGGGAAGGTATTTCAGCATCTAGAAGCTGTCACTGCAAGGTGCCCAACTGGTGACAGCTTCTTTGGAACAGGGTGAGCCTGCAGATAGATGGGGGAAGAAGACAGGACAGACCTCAGATACCCTCCATCAAGGAGGAGCTCTGTCCTGTGGCTCGAAAGTTCTTTCATGAGTGCCGTTCTGCTGTTCCTCCTCGTTTGAGGATTTGAAGCTGTCACTAACCACCAGTCTTGGCCCACATTGTTCCCCAGGTGCCCCTTTGCCTACTTGGGGCAGAGGAGACAACATTCCAGCTGCGCTTCCGGGGCCACGGCTTGCAATGGAGGCATTGTCCATGCCAGAACAGGGCCCAGCTTCCCTAAGAGGGCCTATTTGCGGCCTGAGCCTGCTGGCCTCAGCATGTTTGATGTCACTTACTCTTTCTTCTCCTGGCTGTGACAGAGTACCCAGCCAAAGCCAATTCAGGGAGGAAGGGTGTCTTTGGACTCTCAGTTTGGGGGATGCTGTCCATTGTGGTGAAAAGGTGTGGCATCCAGGGCTCTGTGACAGCAGAAGTTTGCGGCTCAGCTCATTCCATCTCAGTGGATCCAGAAGTATGGGCCTCAGACTGGAGGCGGTGCAGGCTGTCCAACTTTTGGATACTGTGACACAGCCTTGCCATCTACAAAGTTCATCCTCAAAAACCTCGGGCCACAGGTCAGACACAGGCTTAGCAAACCAAGGCCTGCCCCCTCCCACTAACAGTTCCTCTGTCTAAGGACCAAGTATTCAAACACATTAGCTGTGAGGACATTGTATACCAAATAATAACACAGGTGAAGGGAAGCTAACAGAGGAAGCCCCCGCTCCAGACCCTTCCTCACGGCTCCAGCCTCCTTCCCTGGGCTCTTTGAAGGGAATAGAATGGAGGGGCCCTACAAGACCAGACCAGGTTCTTCTTGGGGCAGGACCTCAGAGCACATCCTGTGGGAAGACCAGCCACAGCAGAGAGGAGGGACATTATAAAGGGTGGTCTGAGCCTGGTCCTTAGGGCACTGGCAGAAGAGAAGGAGGGCAGAGCCTCTGAAAGCCAGGAGTAGGCAGAGATAAAAGGGGCAGCCAGGTGAAGTGCCAGACAGGGCCCTGCTTTGTGTGGGTGGCAGCAAGCAGGGTTCTGCAGTCTCTCGTCTACATGCAGCCACAGCTCAAGCTAGTTTAGGTTAAAGTGAGTTGGCTCAGAGCCCACTGGGGCAGCCCTGGCCCCGGCCCTGGGCCATGTGTGTTCAAATGTCACATCAGCTCCATCCAGCTTTGCACGGAGCTGTGGCTCCAGCTAGAAGGTGCCAGTCAGGTCCTACCCACCACTCCCTCCCTTGCTTGGCTTCAAACCTTTCCCTCACTTGACCCAGAACATGTAACTCTCCAGGGGAAAGGTCTGGGAGGGTTTGTCCCTCTGAAGGCTGCCTGACTTGGAGGATGTCCAGGTCATCTCTTTTGACTCTCTGAGAGCTGGTCACTAAGTCTCTGTTTGCCCTCTGGCAACGGGCAGCTCACATCTAACCAAGAATGCTGAGTTCAGGCTGTTGTGAAAGTTACTTCCCTGCTTTTCGAGGGCCCTGGGTTTGAACTCTGTACCTGCCACTTGCTGTGTGCCTCAGCTGGGGACTTTCCTCCTGACACTCAACGCCCTCTTCTCTGAAGAGGGTTTGGTAAATGTCACCCTCACCTATAATCATGTACCTGCTGTGTTATCGGACACTGTAAGAGGAGCACTGAGCGGTGAATTCTGTCCTACCCTGGCTGCATTGACTCTGCGGCAACCTAGTAAACGCACACATCATTTAACAGCAGGAGACAGGTTGCATGCTATGCCGTGTGCCTCCAGTGCCTGGTGACAGGCATGCTCTTAGTGTCCTCATCATGCAGGTTTAAACAAGCTGCAGCAGAGAAAAATGAAGTGACTTGCCTAAGGTCACACAGCCATCACTTGCCCAGTAAGTTAATAGCACCCAGTTAATTCTTCAAGTCATATTTACAAAGTGGAGTCTGGCTGGACTGGCCACCTGGCCCAGCCCTCCAGAGAATCAGTCTTGTAAAGAGACAGAGCTGTGAGGAAGCTTCGTGGAGGAATTGCTTCATTTGGAATTGGAAACAAAATGGGAGGTGGGCTTGGATATGGGCTGAGGTAGGAAAGTTCGTTGTTGGGGTTCTTGAAGGATGGCAAGCTGGTGGCTCTGTGGTCCTGTGACAGTGTGAGGCTCCACACAGCCTAGAGACCCCAGAGCCTCTTGTGTGGCAGCTTGGAGCATTCAGGTTGGCTCCAGGACTTTTGGCAGGAGTCTTTCCAGTACCTAAAGAACCCAGGGGCTCTTATCACACTTTGATGGCCCAGAGGTCTCTGATAGTCCTGAGTCCTGGGCACTATCATCAGGGGCACATGACAATGGCAGGAAGTCAAGGCAACTCCAGGGTCCTGTGTCCCTGTTGGTGTGCATAGGGAAAGAAGAATATGCAAACACAGGGTGGATGACCTAGTTACTTTCCTATTGATGTGATAAAACGCCATGACCAAGGCAATTTATAAAAGAAAGAGCTTAATTGGGTTTCTGGTTTCAAAGGCACGAAATCAGGAACCACTGAGAGCTCAAAATTGCAATCAGGAAGCAGAGACAGCAGTGGGAGACTTTTGAAACCTGAAAGCTTCCAAGTAGGCCACACCTCCTAATCCTTCCCAAACAATTCCACCAACTGGGGACTAAGTATTCAAACATATGGGCCTTGGGGGCCCTTCTCATTCAAACTACCACAGGGGAGTTCAAAGCCTAGTGAGAGGCATGGGGCTGGAGGAGTGTGTTCCCAGGCTCTGGAAGAGAACTGGCTATACCGAGGGGCCTGGAAGCCCTCTTCTACTAGTTTATTTTCTATTTTTGTGATAAAACATCATAACCAAGGTAGCTTACAGAAGGACTTACAGTTCCAGAGGAATGGGAGTCCATCATTGTCACTGCAGGGAAGGATGGCAGCTGCCAGGCAGGAACTCTTCAGAGTTGGGCGGTCCCAGAATGACATTGCTGGGTCTAGAGGAGCCACACTGTACTAGGCCAGCTAAGTCATGTCCTCATACCAGCCCCATCTGCAGCATGAGGATGGTGTTACTCATTGCCCTCCTGTATCCTGGAGCCCTGTGTACAACCTGGGAACACATGCCTGACCCCCTGGCTAACTCCTTCACACCACCAGCCTTGGCTTCCTCAGCTGTGGACGAGATGAACTAGCACAATGTGAGCCACACAGCATTGTCATTAGTTTATCCCTGGGCATGGGGCAGAGAGTGGCTCTACGAACACAGGCCATGCTGGCCTCCCAGCAGTCCCTGGTCTTTATGCCTTTGCCTCTGAGTGACACGTTCCTCCCTTCCTTCAGGACCTCTAGCCAGGAGCTGGTCTGTGTGTTTGGCTGCACTGTGTTCCCCTCATGATGTGACAGTGTGTACTGACCCCAGGGCACAGATGAGCCCATAGAAAGTTCACCAACTTATGCCAAGTCTGTCTAGACAGCAAGGTTTGACATTGGCCACATGTCTTCCCAGGCCTCCTTCTAAAATCATCTGAGGCAGAACAGAAGCTGGTGAGATGGGACTGGCTGGAGAAGTAACGTCTGCTTGGTATCTCAGCATGGGTACATCGTTGCTCTAGTTCTGGTGAGAGCAGTGGTCACTGTCAACAGCCAGCTGGGGGTAGGGTGAAGGCTGGGGAAACTGAGGCTGGTTCTACCCCGGCCAACTCCATGACTCCTGGAAAGGTCCTCAGCCACAGGAGACCTGCTGGGTCTAGCTCTTCCTCTTTTAGTGGCCTTTTCTCTGGAAACTCTCAGAAGAAGGGTAGGATCTTCTGGGCTCGATGTGACCCTGCTGCCCACAATCACTGGAAAATGCAGGAGGAAATCAAACCCTGGGGTCCAGCCCCCCACCCCGTTCCTAATGTCTAGGAAGCAGATAAACACAAGGGGAGCCCCATGGCCCATTTTTGTGATCAGCCCACATTCTGCTCCAGGGCTTACTCAGCTCCACCCAGAGCCAGCCTTGTGCATGCCTCTGTCAAGTGCTGGCTGGACCCTATCTATACCTACCCACCAAGTGCCCAGAGCTGTATCCACAAGCAGGGCTCCCAGCCTGCAGATGGGCCCAGCACTGGGCTCTTCAATCCTAGTGGCAGCTCCTGGCCTGGACTGACTGGCCTTTGAACAACCTTCTCTTGCCAGGAGCAAGTTTGTGCCTGGGGTCTCTGAGTGGGGTCTGCCAAGGGCTCCCAGGACGCACCCTGCTCCCTATTGCCTGGCATGGCACTCACTCACCATACTCAGGGCTACTGAATTCTGGGCCTAAACCGGGATCTTATCCAGGATGTAGGATGGCCTAGAACCAGGTTCACCTCCCTCACAGACTCGGACTCAGGTGCTGCTAGCTCTTGAGTCTGTACCTCCATTTTCCTCTTGTGAAGTTGGCACCGTGCTCTGCCTCCTGCGTGCCCTGTGAGGAATGTCATGCTTCTATGCTGCTTCAAGGCAGGGATCTGCAGTGTGATACTTTACAGACAGGAAAAGGAGGCCCAGACTGGGAAGAACCTGCTAAGTCAGCCACTGGGAGAGAAGTTGAGATCCAGCCCCGGGCCCAGGGGCCTGAGTGGCTGGGCCTCAGGGGCACCACAGCTCTAGAAGGACTCTGCCTGAATGCTCACACCCAGTCTAGAGTCCCCTAGAGGAAGGGCAGAGTCCATGCTTCTTGCCCCCACCTGGTAAGACAATGGGTCACTCTGCTCTCTGCAGGTGTCAGAGAGACCTATATCCCTGGAGGCTAGGAGGTCACCCTGGCTTGTTCCTGTGAGGGAGAACAGAGAGGGTCCGAGTTTGTCTTCAGAGACACAGGCTCTGGGAAGGCAAGATGGAGGGTGGGAGGGATGGAGGGAACCAGGCAGCAAGGCTCTAGGCTCTGTGCTGTGAGAGTCACCCACGTGAGCCACCTTTGGCACCATGACTTTGCTGTGTGGCCTGGGGATCTCTGATGCCCGCTCTTCTCTGGCTCTAAACTGTGGACCAGAACTGAGCAAAAGGGACCTCTGCCTGCACTGGAGAAATCGGGGAAGCCTTCATAACAGAAGAAACGTTATAGTGAGCTTTGCAGAGTCAGCGGGAGCTCTCTGGGCTGACAAAGGAGCACAGGTATTCTAGGCCCAACCACAGGCTCGGAGCATGGGGGTTAATGGGCAGTGATTTAATTTCATGAAGTATATACACGGTCCTTGTTTTAAAGAATAGAAATAAATGTAATGTAAAGAAAAGAATTGCAAACCTCAGGAGTCAGCTAATAGTGGACATAGTTTTGAATATTTGTAAGAAAAGCCTCTGCTGTAAGACCTCTCTAGATTCCAGGCAGAAAAGAACAAGCAGTGAGCTGTCTCTTGGAAGCAGAGCTGGGCCTGTGGACAGACAGACTTCCTGGTTTAGGGCCTGTGAACAGTGGGGATACTGGGTAGAACCACAGGAGAACATTGGCCCTTGAGGAGCAGAGGTGATTCTTGGTCCCTGGGGGAGGGGCTTTGAGTACATGTCTTGTGGGGTAAGCCTGCTCAGTGGCCCAGGGCTGTCGCAAAGTAGCTGGGGGCCCCCAAATGGCTTAGCTGGGGTTTTGAAGACTGTAGCTGTGGGCCGTGGTATCTGGAGAAGGACCTGGTGACACAGAAGTCACAGTGGGACCATGTCTTCACATGTCTTCAAGATTTGGGCCTCTGACAGCCACTGACTGGAGTGGGGCATGTCGTACAGGAGGGGTCCAGAACCAGCAGTGGCTTCACTGTTATGCAGTGGATGGCCCTCTGTCCTTCTGGGGACAGAGCTGTAGGCCGGGGCTGTGGGGCCTCGGGGCCCTCTCCTGTGGTTCATGCTGTCACTCACTCTCCCACCCCCAGAGCCCTTTTCCCTGAGGGACCCAGTCTCCCCTCCCCTCACCCAAGTGAAGCAGTCAGAGCAGCGGGGAGACCCTGAGCTTCTGTCTCATTGTCCTCTGGACAATCCTGGCATCTAGAGTCCTGTGGGATGAAGAGAGTACCAGAAGCCTGTGGTCACCCGGAGGTCACCTCGCCAGCTGGAACAAGAAGGACACATAGGTTTTGTGCAGTCTGTTCTCTGCAATTAGGAGGTGACAAGGACTCCAATTTATCCTAATTAGTGTTAATGGGGGCCACTGCACCAGGCCCCGAGATTAGGCGGCTCTGTTTGCATTGGAAAGTGGACCTGTGTGGTTATCTTGACCACCACAGGCAGGTGCTCCACCCCGTGTCCAGCTCCTTCTGGCCTTTACTTTACTCTGGGAAGGAGCACACAGGTGCACATGTCCACTAGCCATAGTGTTGCCTGGATTCCCACTTGTGCACATACACACACACACATACACACACAGACGTGTATAGGCATGCACACACACACATACACACACACACATGTATGGGTATACATTCACACACAGAGATGTGTATAGGCATGCCCTCACACACACACAGACATATATGGACATGCACTCACACACACACACACACACACACACACACACACACACACACACATATGCATGCACATGCACGCACACACATACATAGCAGTACAACAGACTACCAGTCTCTCTAGATTCAGACCTAGTTTTGCAAAGCAGACCCCCAAACCCAAGTCATGCTCCAGCCCTCACCATCGGAGACCCCTCCCCCATATCCAATCCCCCCAAGACCCCGGCCATGGTCCCCCACAGGAGCAGTGAACGCAGCAATGGAGCTGACTGTCTAAGCAGAGTAACCACACTTCCTCTGCCTGCTGAAGCAGGAGGATGCGTGACGTCCAGTGTCCCGCACTCCAGATTCTCTGACCTCTGGGTCTGTGGTCATCTTGAGGGAGAGAGACAGGGAGGAGGCATGAACCTGATCTCAGCTGGGCAATGTAAGCCGCTGAGGAGGCTGTGCAGGGGCAGCGCTTTGCAAACAGGGCTTGGTCCCCATGGGGCTGGGGAGCTCTTCTCAGGACTCAGGACTTAGCACTGGGCTTCCCACAACACCCTGGCACTTTCCATCTGGGAGCAGCAGCCTGACTTTGACATTACACAACTGTGGATTTGAGGTAAAATTTAAAAATAAAATGTTTTCAGGAATGTGTGAGGTAAGAGGCGATTCAGAGGCCGCTGTCCACTCTCACACTCACCTCTGGGCAGGGTCCTCCAAGTTGCAGAAATGTGTGGTGCTGTGTATCTTTTGGAAGGCACCAAGGGTTCTGGGGAGGGACATTATGTGATATTCGGTCTCAAGATTACCAGTCAGCCATTTCATGCTGTGTGATGTTGACAAGCCTGTCTACCTCTCAGATCCTCTGATCTCTCAATGATGTAAAGCAGACGAGTTTTGTTGTAGACCCTAGCTGGCCTAGACTCTGACTGTGTAGCTAACCTGGAACTCACAACCTTGCTCCCTTGTTCTCCCAAGTGCTGGGCCTACAGGGGTGTGCCACATCTGAACCTGGGACCACTCCCTAGTATTGGGCCTCACAGTGTGTGCAGCTGGTCCCGTGTCTCCCAGGAAGATTTAGCCATGGCCAGATCATAGCACGTGACAGAGGCCCAGGCCTAGATTCCTTTCCTTCCCTCCTTGTCTCTTTTTCCCTTTTCCCAGCATCCACTAGGGCCTCCCTCTGCAGCAGACATCACACTCAGGGCTGGAATTCTCCACTGGTCAAACAGATGAAGTCTCTGTCCCCTCTGAGCTTACTATCAGCCCTCTCTGAAGTAACTGGACACCTAGTGGGGACAGAGCCAGAAAGGAGGGAGTTGTTGGGCCCTCTGTGACAAGGCCAAGCAAACACACACATATTGCACAGCAGAGAGTCTCAGAATGGTGTGCAGGAGTCAAGGAGAGAAGGGCCTAGGCAGGCAGGCTGCAGGTCATATGTAGCCATCACCAGCCATTCCTGCAGTATGCAAGCACCAGAATCCTCTGCTGTCTCTGGAGTCACCTTATGGAGCTCAGACATGAAATGACTTGCTCAAGTTCACACAGCACCCACAGGCAGGGCCGGATCCACTCTGGATGGCCTGCTTTGAAGCTTGCTCCTCACCTCAGGTACCCAGAACAACAAATGTGCAGCAGTGTTCCTGTGGGCCCTGGGAACTCCTCGGAGTCTGTGGGGTCTTCCTGTCCCCTAATTACCAGGCAGAGTGAGGAAATGAAACATCTCTCACATCCTTCCTCTCCCAGGGAGGAGGCTCCCAGGCCTCCTGATCTCAGCAGGACCCTGTACTTCTCAGGCCACCTCAGTAAGTGGCTTTGCACAGTGATGCCCTCATGTAGGGCCTCTAAATGAAAGGCAGCTGCCTCCCTCTGGGGGTCACAGTCCCAGGGCAAGGCTAGGGAACTGATGTCCAGGCCCCACATGAGGCTTCAATAAGAGATGTGGTCCAGCTGAGTTGGTAAGAGGCCATCCATCTGGCCAGGAAGAGGTTGGTTCGTGTGTGTGTGTGTGTGTGTGTGTGTGTGTGTGTGTGTGTGTGTGTGTGTGTGTGTGTGTGTGTGTGTGTGTGTGTGTATGTGTACGTATGTGTGCATCTGCATGCATGCACATGTTCATTTAGAAGGAAGAAGGAGACCAACAGGGACTAAGAGCTGAAAGTCAGATGAAGGGCCAGAGATAGAGCCTGCCACCAGGGACCCAAGACCAAGAGGGTAGAGCCTGGGAAAGCCCCAGAGGTAGCCGGCTGGCCTTGGAGTCTAAAGTTGGCTGTGGAGTCCCTTACATCCTTGGGAATTGTGAGAAAGTTCCTATTTTGCCTGACTGGAGAATGGCATGGTGCTCCTGGCGACCTCACTAGCACCTGGCAGGGACTTAGAAGAGACACATTCCTGGAGACCACACTCTTGCTGTCATGTGAGCGTGTGTGTGACTTTCCCTACCCAGCTAAGATGTGTGTGCGTACACACACACACACACACACACACACACACACACACACACACACACCATGTGGAGCTGTGTGTGGTGTAGGCAGTGCAGAGATTCAATATTCACAGCAGACTGTCTTCTCTCTGCTCTAGTGAAATTAACTCTTAACCCCTGAGCCTGCTGAGTACTCGTGGCGCTGCTGAGGACCTGGGTTTGGCCCAGCCTTGGATTTCAAGGGATGAAGTCTGTTCACTCCATGTGCAGAACACAAGACCACTTCCAAAAAGGACCATTGTATGGCCTGCTGGCCCTGTTGGGTGGCCTTGGGGACCTGAGACCTCAGGGTGTGGCCCAGGGGCATGGGCTAAAGTTCTGCTTCCTAGAGAGTTGGGATAACTTCCCTGCTTCCTCCTGTGTGGACACTGAACATCTGGATGACTTTGGGGACTGCAGGAGCATTTGGGCTCAGAACAACTGAGGTCATACAAGGTGATGATGGGGAGAGGATCCCAGTGGGATGTCTACTGCTCTTGACCATTGTTCTAGTCTCATTTTGGTTGCTATAGTAAAACAATCCAACCCAAAGCACCTTAAGGAAGAAAGGCTTTATTTAGCTTACAAATCCAGGGGACAGCCCATCATTGCAGAGAACCCACAGAGGCACAGAGCCTGAAACAGCTGAACATTACCACATCCACAGTCAAGAGCAAGGAAAACCAGTGCACCCATGCTGCTGACTGTTTCTCCTCAGCTGGCTTTCTTCACCCAGCACAGCTCAGGGCCCAGCCTGGGGAATGATACCACCCATAGTAGACTGGGTCTTTCCACATCTATCCACAGTCAAGACAATTCTCCAGCTAGGGCTCTCTTCCCTTATAGGTTGTGGCAAGACCCTGGGTCCCCAGATGGCCACCACACCATGTTCTTTGAGGTGGACTTTCTCATTTTGGACAGCTCCACGCCTTGCTCTTCCAGCTTTGAGATACTACCAACACACACTGTCCCAGCCCGGGTGCCAGATGGAACCAGACTGTCTGGGTTCAAATGTTCAGCCACGAGCTGTGCTACTCCAGGCACATCATTTCGCCTTTCTGATCTATAAAACAGACATAATAATTATACCTACTTTGTGGGTTGTCACAGGAATTAAGTGAGTTACTAGATACAGCGTTGACATTTGTGCCCAGCACTTAGTAAACATGTGTGTCGCGGTGTCTTCTCATTCTTAATGTCACCGTTACCGCCTCAGACCCCTTTCCTACACTCAGGTCTAACCCTCTGGTTTGAGCTGAGTCCCTCATTGTTCCTTAAAACTAGGCAACCACTGATACAGCCCCAACTCCTCCTGTTCAGTGTTTCTCTGAAGCTAGACAGTCTCAGAGCCGGGTCCACTCTGCTCCACTCCGGCTCTCTATGATAGCCTTCTCAGGCAGGACTGATAGATAGGCTGTGACAAACTAGATAGCAGCAGAGCCCCAAGCATGCTTGCCAGTGTGGGAAGTCATCAGTTCGCAAGCTTTGGCCCCACCTCTCTTGTCCCCTTCAAGGCCCTCCTTGTCCATTCCCTGAGCTCCTCCCACCTGCCACCACCAGCCAATGGGAGGAGCCGGGTGGAAGCCTCTGTTGGTTTTCCAGAAGCACAGACCAAGAACCCAGGAAAATGACAATGAGGGCAGTCGCTGCCTCAGAGACGCACTTGCCCATCTGAAAACCTGAAGCACCAAGCTTCTGGAGAACTCGTGTGATACTCAAGAAGTTTGGGGTTTGGGTATCAGGGGTTAGCAGTGCTCAAATAACCCCAATTCCAGAAATCTGTACTGCTTCTGGTCCTAGATATATTGGATAAAAGCCAGGACGAAGTAGGAGACCCTGCTAGAGTGCTACCCAGGAGAGCCAACATCTCCTCCCATCCCCGCCTGGGAGCCTCTAGGTGTCATGGGAATGGTGACCAGCCTCCTGCATGTCTAAGCCCCTGTCTGTCTCCTTCCCACCTTCCCCCACCCATTCACTCCACACATCTTTCTTGATGACTCCAGGGAATAGCGGGGCTGCTGCTTTTCATTTTTTTAATTTATGTTATTAATTAATATTATTATGGGGGGTGTACATGCCATAGCCATCATATGGAATTAGAGAACAATGTTGTAGTCACATCTCTCTACCTTTATGCGGGTTCCAGGGATATAACTTGTGTCATTTGGCTTACATCATGAGGTGACGGGCACCTTCACCCACTGAGCTGTCTTGTCAGCCCCCTGGGTGCTTCTCATGAGGAAGAAAGAAGAGAGGGCCCTGCCTTTCTCTCCCCACCTACCTTCCACTAGGCCTGGCCTCAGACTCCATGATTCATCTTCCTCTGGGCCTTGCTGGGCTTCTGTCACAGCCCCCCTTCTTTGAGCAGGACACCTGCGGTCCGTCCTCTTTTGCACAGGTCTCAGCCACCCCTCCTTGGGGCACGTGGGTAGAATGGATTGTAGCTGCCCTGGAAGAGCCCCCCACCCCCATTTACTATCCAGTGAGCCCTTCAGGCCTGAGTTCTGTCTCTGCTACTAAGGCGGCTCCTGGCCCTGGGATGTGGGAAGCCAGCCGTGGGGCTGAGGAGCTGGTAGGGGAAGGAAAGGGCCCAGAACTGCTGTCTCTGCACCAACAAGGCATCTGCTGCCTCTGGGGAGATTCAGCCCCAGCCCCGGAGTCAGACAGTTTCCCAGCAGTTAGGGCAAGAGGAGATGAAACTCATTGCAGAGAGAGGCAGGTGGTGAGACGCACAGAATGCTGATAGGCACGGGGGTGGGGTGGGGGCTGAAGGAACTATGACATCATCTTGGCAGGAAAATTGAAAGCCAAGCGCCTGGGCCAGAGCGAGCAATTCCAAGTGTAGCTGTGCCGCCTCAGCTCAGCTCCTTAACCTCTCTGGATCCTTTCTCCCCACAAAACATTCACTCACCTTTGCCTCCCTGGACGCCGTAAGAATCAAGTGAGATCATGAAGTGAAGGGCTTCTGGAGCTGTCAGGCAAAAGTATTGGTGCAGAGTTGGGCTGTGACTGATGTAAAGCAGGTGTGAGTTTGGTTAGATACCAGAAAGAACTTCCCCACCTGCAGGAGCACAAGAGTGAGGCTGTCCTCTCTGAAGTTCTTTAAGACCCATCGGCTGTGTAGAGACAGTGCTAATTCAGGCCTCAGTTTCCCCATCTGAGAAAGGGAGCTGCAATGGCTACCCCATAAAATCACTGTTGGTCAGTGGGCTGGGACCCAAGGTCTGTGCACATGTCTCCTGTTAGCTGCTGTGAGTGACTGGCTGGCACCGTGTTTCCTGACATGTTTCCTGACAGGCAGACTGGGTACGAAGAGCACTGGCTTAGGAGCCATGCAGCCCTGGCTTGCAGCCTGCCGCTTAGCAGCTGTGTGGCTTTGGGCAGGTTACTTCACTTCTCTGGTCGGCTCCTCAGCTGTCAGCCAGGGATGATGACAAACTACTTTGTGGGGTTATGGTGAGATCAGATGAGACAACGGCAGCACCCACAGGGAAATGCCATTTCCCTTTTCCATCTGCAAGTGGGGAGTTCCTTCAAAGCACCCCCCAGCCCAGCCTAGCACATTCTCTCAGGCAGCGAGTTCCTTGTCTCTCCCTTTTGTCTGACTTCTGTTTGAGCCTGTCAGACACTTGGTCACAGCAAACAATGACCAGGAGCCTTCTCCTGCAGGGGCGCCAGTTGGGGGGGGCAGCTCTATTAGGAATTCCTGGGGTCCCCTACCCCCTCCCTCCCACTCAGACCTGTGCCCTGCCCTCCCAGTTCCCAGGCCCTCTTAATACCCGTGAACCCATTCAACATTTCAGTCTTGGATGTGTGATGGGCCAGGTTGCCCCAGCAACAGCACTGAGTATTTTGGGATGGATCAATCACTAAGCCTTTCAAAGGGTTTCCTTCCAACCAGGCTATGAGGGATGAAAGGTAGGAAGGGAGAGCAGAAGAGGTGAGGCAGAGAGGACCTGCTGAGCAAGACCTGGGACTGGGCTTCTGCAGCTGACATAAAGCCCGGCACTTAGTACTACAGGGAGTTCAGTAGGCTGGCTGTCCCCAGAGTCACCTCCCTGGAGGACTTAGCCTGGGAAAAAGAACTTGGTCTCAGTAGTGTGTTTGGGCTAATGAGCCAGCCTTGTCTTCACCTGAAACACAGGAATGCCACCTCCCAGCGTGGAGGACCCAGCGAAGACAGTGTGCCAAGTGTTTTTGAGTGTCAGCCCAAGGCAAAGCACATTCTGAGGAGGATGCAGGGTAAAGGGTCGGGCAGCATGCTGTCCGAGCTTGGGGGTCTGGACATGCGTGTGCCTTGTGAAATGAGAACTGGGAGACAGTCCCCACCAAGTTGCTGTCTTCGAGAATTCCCTGGTGGGTGGTACCCCAGGAAGGGTCTGAATGCAACAGCGGCCCAGGACTGATGGCAGAGCCCCAAACCTGGCCGAACTCACAGGTTTGATGGGGCCTCCCAGATGCTGCCTTGTCCCATGGCCCCTGGACATTCACGGCTCACTGAGCACCCAGCAGGAAAGGCTGTCCTTTGAATTCAGTTTTACTACAGCAACCCTCCCCTCAGGCACCACCCCTCTGGAGCCTAATTAGGCTTTCATCAACCCCCCCCCCTTTCCCTGTGTCTGCCCTGCGCCATGGGCAGACTCCCCAGGATTTGGGGCCAATTGCTTGTTTATGAGCCCAGCCCGTCTGTCTTGGGAAGAGGCCCAGAGGCACAGTCAGTGAGCAAACAAGCCATCCCCACCCCCTAGCCAGAACTTGATGGCCAAGACTGGTGTGGTTCTCACAAGTGCTTTACATGTTAGTGTGGGTTTAAGTGCCCCACTCAGCTGTGTATTGTTTTTCCAGTTCTGGGACCTTCTAGCCACTTGCTGGCTTCATGGCTTCATCCAGTTAGTGACAAGATCCTGCACTTTGCTGAGCTTTTTGCTGAGGATCAAGTGAGCTTACAGGCCCTGGCATCATCATCAGCTTCCATTTAAAAGAAGTCAGTCCCTTCCCTGTCTCTCCCTGCCCCCTGAAAACCTCCAGGCCCCCTCAAGACACACTGGGCTGGAGCACATTATTCTGTGTCCATCCTGGCACGTCCAGGACACTCAGAAGATGGGGCTGTTAACACCGTTCTCTGAGGATTGGTTATTGATCTTCACTAGACTTGAGTGGTGGTGGTGGC
Organism: Onychomys torridus; assembly: GCF_903995425.1. Lineage (NCBI taxonomy): Eukaryota > Metazoa > Chordata > Mammalia > Rodentia > Cricetidae > Onychomys > Onychomys torridus. Next base: position 66,636,127 of record NC_050446.1, read on the forward strand.
AGTGGGGAAGAATACAGCCACTGGCCTCCATTGGACTGCTGGGAGAAGACAGGAGAAGAAATAAATATGCTGGGTGTTCAGATCTTTGCAAATCTGGCTCTTCCATCCTGGCAGTGACCATGGGCAGGGCATAGGGAGTTGGAGCTGAGTGTCTTCATGTTTCAGGTGAGGGGTGCAGGCTCCTCCAAAGGAGAGGAGACAGGAACACACTCTCTCTCTCTCTCTCTCTCTCTCTCTCTCTCTCTCTCTCTCTCTCTCTCTCTCTCTCATTGGAGTAGAATCTGAACACTGGTTGCACTGGAACCCAGCAATGGCTCTGCCCTGGACCACAGCACCCTCTGCTGGCACGGGTGTATACAGGATAGACTGGGCCTGGGTGTGCTTCCTCAGATGGGGTCTCTGCGTCCTGCTCTGGAGGCAGTAAAGGCAAAAGGATTTATGAACCCAGGTATTCTTACTCAGAGCACCCCTCCCAGCCCCATATCCCTGCAGATGGGCCGAGCTGCCATCTGGGGCCATGAGAGGGGCAAGATTAATAAAGCTGTCTGGCCCAGGCAGGAGCCTGCTGAGGGAAGCCCCAGGGTGCTACATAACCTCAGCCCCATCCCTGCCCTCTCTGGGCCTAGGGGCTCCCATCTGTCAGGGGATGGCAGAGCCGGGTCCTGCCCCTACAGCCTCCAGCTGGCTCAGGGGAAGAAAAGAGCATCTTTCCCAGGCTCTGTGCTTGGCTACTCAGCTCAGGTCAGGGATGTTGGGGACCGAGGCATGGCTCTTCCTCTCTCAGGGCTTTCTCTGCCTTCATGTCCCATGAACACTATTTTGCCAGGAGCTCTGGTTTTCAGTTAAATGACCCATGTCTGGATCAGAAAGATCTTTTTGTTGTTGTTGTTTGTTTGTTTGTTTGTTTGTTTTTTGAGACATGGTTTCTCTGTGTAGCTTTGAGCCTTTCCTGGATCTTGCTCTGTAGACCAGGCTGGCCTCGAACTCACAGAAACCTGCCTGCCTCTGCCTCCCAATTATTGGGATTAAAGGTGTGCGCCACCACCGCCCGGCCCAGAAAGATCTTACTAAGCAGGTCGGTGAACTCAGGCAACTTAGTTATCATCTCTAACTCAGTTTCCTTACTTGTAAGAAGGGATACTGGGACCCATCTCCTAGGTAAATATTGACTAAGAGAACACAGGAGAGGGCTGCACAGAGCCAGGCACTTGATAAACGCTCTATCTTATAGTTACTATTAATTGGCACAGTGTTAGAACAATTAATCTGAATGTAGGGCCACTTAGGGCAAAGCCATTTGTACCCATGCTGACCATGTGCTGCATCCATGGTCCTCCCCGCACCCTGTTCCACGCATAACCAGTGATCTGGGTCAGACATCCATTTACTCCTGATGTGTGATAACACTGAGAGCCACAGAGCCTCAGCCTCCCATGTCTTCTCTCTCCTCTGGCACTAGTGATTCTTTCTCTCCCCGTTTGTTTTCAAAACTGACATTGCAGTTCCCAGAGTGACTGTCCCAAGGTCCCAAGGGACTGGGTAAGGTAGGGGCTGTCCCAGGCTCTAAGAAGCAGTGACGAAAAGATTGGAAGCCATATTTTCTAGGCAGACAGGAGTTAGACTGTGGGACAGGCTCCCCAGGAGGACAGAGAGGAGGAATGGGGCAATAGGTGGGGTTCAGCCTCAAGGATGGGGAGCCCTGTGTGCCAGCAGACAGCATGTATGTGGTGGGTGCTCCTTGGTGAGGAGGTAAGTACTGACCACCCACTCCTCCTAAACACTGGCTTGGCTCCTGTGCAACCCACATTCTCTGTCCTCAGCAGCTGTATTCGGAGGAAAATGATGCACGACACAATAAAGACCATGGCCTGGGATGATAGACAAGAGTGATGGTGCTGGACCAGGGTTGGGATCAGGCAGGGAATGAGGAGCACTTGGGAAACGATGACCCAGTCCTGCTCCTCTCAGTCTCATGGCCAAGTATGGATTAGCTGCAGTCACACCTCTTGAATGACCCCAGAGCTGTGACAAGTCAGGTAGCTTCATCTTGTCCAGTGAATTATCCCTGTGGAAGTGTGAATGGATGGGTGGGTGGATAGATGGATGATGGGAGGGTAGGTGGATGGGTGGATGAATGAAAGAATGGATAGGTGGATTGTGGATGGATGGGTAGATGGATGGAGAGGTGGACTATGGATGGATGGGTGGGTGGATGGGGAAGTAGGTGGGTAGATGGATGGGTGGATAGGTAGGTAGATGGACTGATGGATCGATGAATGGACGGATGGATGAGCAGACAGATAAGTCAGTTGACTGGTGGATGAGTAAAAGAAGGGATGGTAGGAAAAAGGAGAATCTGACACCCAGAATATACTTCACTGGCCCCAAGTGGGCTTTCACTTGAGGAAGAGCATCTGAGCAGGTTGTTTTAAGACCTTAAAATCCTCCCATCTCTCCTGGGAAGAATTCTCAAGCCCCAGCTCCACTGGCAGAGTACAGACCTTCTCCTGGGTCTGTTCTCTTAACACAGCCTGTAAAGTAGGTCTGGGTTGTAGAACTCCCCGCACGTGTGATCAACACAAGTCTCCACAGAGTAAGCCCAGCTTCCTTTGCACTGCTAGGAACTGGCTCTCTAGCAGAACCTTCCAGCAAATCTTCATGCAGAACCAAGAAAGGCTCCCTGCATCAAACTTCTCCCTGACGGCAGCCTGTGGCTGCTGGGAAGGACTTGGTGGCATGGCCCTGCTGCAGAGGTGTGACAGATGCCCGGGTGGCATCAGATGGGTGGCCACCCAAGCCTGCCACCTCAGGGCAGCATTGATGAAGACCATGGCAGAAACCACATGAAGACATGGCTCACGTGCAGCCAGCAGGGTACTGGGGACAGCTGTGTAGGAAGGAGATAACCAGAGCAGCAGCCCTCCCCAGCCGGCATGGCCTCACGTCTTGACAGCTTTTCATTAGTGCCATGGGCAAGTTAGCAAGCCATTGCCTGTGTGCATACCTGGAGCCCTGCGTTCGTTGTACCTCAGTGCCCAATATCCTTAAACTTTCTCTTCCAGGGCAAGCTGGGCTGGTGAGAGACACCTGAGTCCCTCTGACTAGGAGACTTCGTTCTGCTGACCCCCAGAGGGCTATCCAGGTGACACTTCGCCCCCCTCCCCCCGACATTGACCCTGACTCTGACTCTGTCCAGTCTGTGTATCCATTGACCCCGACTCTGACTCTGTCCAGTCTGCGTATCCTTTCCTGCACTCCTCCTTGATCACTCCCTGTCATCTGTCCTCTTCAGATTCTACTTGCTGACTCTGCCATTTTGTCTGTTGTTTCTCTTTTCCACCATTCACTCACTGATGAAGTTGTGTTAACTGATGCCACTGTGCGGGGCTGTCCCGGACACTGGAAGTGTCTCAGTGAACACACTGGCCATGGCGCTTGGGGAAGCATGTCTCCCTGAGGCCCGCGTGTACTTTTGAATAACCACACAGCACCCCCAGCAGGTGGTGCCCACAGGGTGCTGGGCTGCCCCAGGCAGGGTCCATCACTGGCTGGCTGGCTACATGTCATTGGCCACATTAATACTTCTCAACTCTTCAGGAAGAACGATGACTTTCGGTGATGTGCTGGTGACGTAAGGTACCCAGGCCACTCCTAAGTCGGCACTTGGTTGTGTCAGACCTAAGCACCCCTCAAAGCCTCAAGCTTCTAGTCTACTTGAAGCAGTAAGTTGCAATGACATGCAACTGTAAGCATAGGACCCTCAGAGGCTTGGGTGAGGGCCCTCTGGGCAGCAGGTCCAGGTGTCACCTCTGTCTCCTGGGATTGTCTTGAGGAAGGACGTTAAGAGGCGACTCCCAGGCTGCTCTCCACTGCACTTCCCCTGTCCTACACCCCTAGTGAAAGAGTTGGGTTCACACCAGGTCAGGTTGGCCCTGACCACTGGCCCTGCTTCCATGCTTCTGGGCCAGGATTGAAGGACTTTATCTATGTAATGGCCTTCCTTTATCCAACACCCATCGTTCTCCCGAGCAACCTGAAAATAGGCTTTCCTCCCCAGGGAACTTGTCTCCTTCCAATCTAAGACACTGTGCTCTAAGCCCACTGGAGATGAAGGCCTGAGTCCCGGGCTGGGGTGAGGGGTGGAGAATACTGAAGATAACCAGGGTTTGTCTGGCCTCAGGGAATCCAGTTAGAGAACTACTGACTACAGCCATGACTCCCAGTGAAAACCCCTATCCTGTAAACTGATGCTTCTCCCTCCATACTACCTCAGGTCCCTGGGTTCAGGGAGTGTCTGGGCAAGAGGGAGGAGGTGGCAGGATGTAGCCCTCAGCTAGGTATGGAGGAGGAACCCTGCAAGGGTTCAGCTTTTTAATCCTCCACCTCTGCAAGTCTCCAGAGAGCCTGGCATTTGGGGGCCACTGGGGGTCTAGACTCTAAAGCAAAACCCCACTGAGACTGTGATTTGGGTAGCCCTGAGGGTGGTAGAGCTGGTCTGTACTCACAGCCTTCATTACAGCTGCTCCTCATATTCCGGGGCTCAGTGGAATGAAGACCACCACAAAGGACCTTACACTCCATGGACAGTCTCTTTCTTGGCACCTATTTGTGTGTGTGTGTGTGTGTGTGTGTGTGTGTGTGTGTGTGTGTGTGTGTGTAGTGTGTATAGTGTGTGTACATAATATATGGAATGTAATAGTGTGCGTGTATGTGTGTGTGTAATATATATATCTATATATATATAGTGTGTGTGTGTGTAGTGTGTACATAAAATATGGAGTGTAATAGTGTGTTTGCAGTGTGTGTACATAATGTATGGAGTGTAATAGTGTGTCTGTGTGTGTGTGTTTAATATATATATATATATATATATATATATATATAATGTGTGTGTAGTGTGAACATAATATAGAGTATAATAGTGTGTGTGTGTGTGTAGTGTGTGTACATAATATATGGAGTGTAATAGTGTGCGTGTATGTGAGTATAATATATATATAGTGTGTGTAGTGTGTACAATATATATATATTGTGTCTGTGTGTGTGTAAAACATGCAGAGTGTGTAATGTGTGTCTGTGTGTGGTGTGGTGTGTGGCATACACTTCAGAGGATGGTAACAGACCAGAGCCAGGGAACTAGAGAATAAGAGTTGAAGTTCCAGATTAAAGTTCCAGCTGTCCTCACCCAGTGCTGACCCAACAAGGAGCCAGTCTTTGCCCTTGAGAGAGGAATTATGCCTGGGGCTCCTGGGTGGGGCTGGGCTGGGCTCCAGCTGATGGAGTCTGTCTGAGTGTCTCCAGGTGAAGAATTGAGTGACCTTGTGTTTTCTAGGTGGAACACCATGGAGGGTGACTGTCTGAGCTGCATGAAGTATCTGATGTTTGTTTTCAACTTCTTCGTATTTGTAAGTGCCCCTGGGTCTCCCCTGGGTCTCTGGTCTCTGCTGGCGACAAGCCTAGCCTCCTCCCTAAAATGGCCACAGGAAGCTAAGTACCCAGATGAGCCTGACCAGTGGGCTCCCTGGAAGGCCTGGCGTTGACTGCCCTGATCCTGAGTTCCCACCTTTACTCCCATCACAGCAGACATTTCAACCAGGCCCTGAGATGGGACAGCCTCTGGTGAAGGACAGGCTAGGGACTAGAAAAAATGGCTCATTTACAACCCAAGTTCAGTCCCTAGAACCCACATAGAAAGCCAAATGTGATGATGGTACATGCTCGTAACTCCAGCTCTGGGAGACATCCCCGGGACTTTGCCTAACCTAACACTGTCTCAAAAAGTGTGGCTGGCTCCTGGGGAACAACATCTAGGGTTGACTTTTTGCCTCCACATGCACATACATTCGTGTACAACACACACACACACACACACACACACACACACACACACACACACACACGCATGTACACCTGCTTACCATGCCCCCCAACACGATCAAGCCAGCCTTGTAGCCATCTCTGTAACTGGAAGCTTCTCAGAGGAGCCTGCCTTGGCACCCCAGCTCTGCGGCTTGGAAACACATTTCATCATTCCAAACCTCAACATCTTCATCTCTCTTTTTTTGTTTGTTTTGTTTTTGAAGACAGAGTTTCTCTGCGTGGGCCTGGCTGCCCTGGACCAGGCTGGTCTTGAACTTAGAGATCTGTTTGCCTCTGCCGCCCCGCCTGAGTGCTGGCCTTAAAGGCGTGTGCCACCACTGCCTGGCTGACATCTTCATCTCTTAATCACCCACTAAAACAGGTTTTTTGAAAATTTAGCAAGATAGTGAACAAGGTGACTAGAATGTGGCTGGTACAGCACAAGCTTGTCCATCTCCCTCCAAACCATGGGCTGGGTGTGAAGGGACAGAGGCCCTGGCATCAGGAAGCCTCTTCCATGCCAGCAGCCCACCCAATTCCCCACTCGGGCCCACAGACCCTTCCATTAGCAGAGCCCACCCCCCACACACACACACTTCGTGGGCCTCCACAGGCTTCCCTGGCCAACCCCGGCTCTCTAGCTCAGGCACCACCACTGGCCCCTGGGGACAGTCCTGTAAGAATAGTCCCTTTGCTAGCAGTGGCAGGCTGTCCAATTTCACATCTTGTTGTGTTTCTTTGGAACCCACTTCCTGGACCTTGGAGCTAGGCAGCCTCTATACAAAGTGGCATTCTCTTACGGGGACCCCAGCCCACTTTTCCCGTGCTGGACCCTCCTTGTCAGCTCTCAGCAGGTGGCTACTCAACTCCAAAGCCACCCAGAGTGATGAGAGATGAGAGGAGCAGACCTTCCTGGAGGACTGGTGGGGAAACTGAGGCCTGCCCTCTTCTCCTCCAGTCTCTCTACCCACCCCACCTGATTGATGCACCTGCCAATGCCTTTCACCCAGCTTTTCAGCTCTGTCCACGGCTTACAGGCCTGCTGAGAAAGCCAGAGGCGGCAGTGACCCCAACCTACCTGCTATTCTTCACCTGTGCCACCAGGAACATCAGGCCCTGTTAGCCCCCGGATTTCATGTCAACCCAGTGCCACACACAGCAGACCCACTTCCAGTACTGTCCATGCTCAAGAGAAATGGAATGTCCTGCCCCCTAAAATCCGTTGTGACTTCTCTGCTGGGGTTGATGCGGGAGGTGGGAATTCAAGCTGCTAGTTAACCAAGGCTCAGAAAGAGTCAGCCACTTTACTTAAAGTCACACAGCTAATACACATCAGACACACCTCTGCTCCAGGTTAAGCTGCTTCTCTCCCAAGATGAGCAAGGCATGGAGAGAGATGGGCCATGCAAAGACATCAGAGAGAGGCTCTGGGCACGTAGTCAGGAATGGGAGTTCAGCCAGGCAGTGGTGGCGCACGCCTTTAGTCCCAGCGCTTGAGAGCAGAGGCAGGCGGATCTCTGTGAGTTCAAGGCCAACCTGGTCTACAGAATGAGTTCCAGGACAGTTAAGCCTACATACACACAGAGAAATGCTGTCTCGAAAAACAAAACAATAAAAAAAAAAAAAAAAAAAAACGGGAGTTCATTGAGCAAACCCTGCCGCTAGCGTGGCTACTGTGAGCTTAGCATCCCCCTCAGAGCTTGTTCAGTGTCAGGGAGATCTAGGCTACAGCCTCGACTCTGCCGTAAACTTGAGAGGTGACCTTTTGAGAGTCAATGGCCTCCTCTGGGCCACAGTGTGGAAACCTCTGAAGCTTGGAGCTGTGACATTTAAGGAGCATATGAAAGTCACAAATAAGCCCTCTGTGGCACAGTCCTTCACAGCCTGAGGTGACACACAGGTCAGAAAATAGAGAAGGTATGAGCTGTGCTGAAGGCCAAGGAGCCACAAGCCACTGTTGAGTCCCACGGAGACTCAAAATGGCCTGTGAGCTGTGGAGATTCGGGCTCAGCATGTTGAGATCCTGCCCAACCCTGCAGGCCTCAGCACTTCAGGCCCGGGCTTCTCTGAGGGGAGGGTGTGAAAGGAACATCTAACTTCACTGTCTGTCTGTCCTCTTTTTTCCATGCCCGCCTACGGACAGCTGGGAGGAGCCTGCCTGCTGGGCGTTGGCATCTGGGTCCTCGTGGATCCCACTGGCTTCCGGGAGATTGTGGCTACCAACCCCCTGCTGACCACCGGCGCCTACATTGTCCTGGCCATGGGCGGCCTACTGTTTCTTCTGGGCTTCCTGGGCTGCTGTGGGGCTGTCCGAGAGAACAGGTGTCTGCTGCTATTTGTGAGTGACCCATCCCTCACCCCGACTCTAACTGTGGCTGCTATGAGAGGGATAGAGGGCTGCTGACTCCCTGGTTTCAGAAACCAAAACGTTCTCCCCACCTCTGTGGCTGTCAGCAGTAAGGCCAGTGAGTCCTGAGATCTGGGGATGTAGCGCAGTGGTAGAGAACCTACGTGCCATGCACAAAGTCCAGGGTTCAATCTCCAGCCCACTGACTGTGGTCAGTGGTCTGGAAGCCCTGAGATGTCCAGCTCCTTACCCACAGCGCCCTGAGATGTCCAGCTCCTTACCCACAGCCCTTCAGGGGGTTGGTGCAGAGGTGGTTCCTGAAGCCCCAGACTTTCATCTCTCGCTTGGGTGAGGAGGCCTAAGGTCAGGGACACCGTCCCAGAGTACCTTTCCAGAAACATGAAGCAGAGACCAGAAGAAAGGTTGAGAGAGCTTTGAATTTGGCAGAGGTAGGAAGACACACTTTGGCGGGTCAAGGTGAGCCTGTGTGAGAGATCAAAGAGCCTGGTTCCTCAAATCTTGGTCCAGTGAGGCTTTTAAGGTGGGCGTGAAAACTGAGTTCTGCTCAGGAAGATACCTGAGCTTCTTGACATGAAAACTCCTCTCCATCTCCTCAGACTAACCATGGAAAAAATAATTGACCACATTCTATTAGTTTAACTTTGGGTCAGGTAAGGTCTGTTCTGAGTAGCCCCAAACCCAAGATGGCTGTTTAAGGATAGGAGATAGCTAACTGTACTGTCACAAACATACCTTTGGACGTTGGTAACAGTATTCACTGTCACTGGTTTACGTTTTAACTCTGTGACCAATCGAGAGGCCCAGACTGTTCTGGTTCATTCACGGCTGAGCAGTGACGAGCAGCCTGAGGACTGCTTGGTGGAACACCCCCATTTGAAAATTCTCAGCTGCCTCTTAAGTCAGTCTCCCCTCTTCCCAGACCTAACTCCTTAGCATCCCACCAGAGTGACCCTGTGCTGCCCTGGGACTTCTTACCATGCCTCTGGGAGTTGACTTCTCCTGGCTCCCTTAACCCCCCCCCAAAAAAATGTCAAGCCAGTGCCCTTGGACACAACATACTTGACTGTGTTCATGCTCAGAAAGTCCCCTTGGAGTCTGAGCTGAGAGTACTGCTCCCCAGGAACAAGGCTGTTCCTGAGCTTTGCTGTTCTAGCTCCTAAGCCTGCTGTTTGCACAGGACCTCTGCTTATGGTTCTTGGAGAGGCCTTGGCCCCATGAGTCTAAACAGCCAGGCGTCTCAGGGTACAGTCCACTGCGGACATTGGTATTGGCTAGGACGGTTTCCTTCCTCCAAAAGCCCCGATCTATAAACCCTTAGCAACGAAGCCAAGCTGGCTGTCGGCAGATCACAACTGCAGCTCTCCACTTCCAGAGTGGAGATGGAATGCTTTCCGAAGCTGCTCGTTAATTCTCTCTCTTTCTTACTTTTCTCATCTATGATAAATGGCCGGGCAAAAGCATCTTAGGGAAGGAACGGTTTCTTCTGGCTCAGTTTGGAGGTGCCATCTATCACGGAGGGAAAGGCATGGTGGCAGGAGCTTGAGGCAGCTGGTCACAAAGTCTCTGTAGTCAGGAAGCAGAGAGAGATGCATACTGGTGCTCAGCTCACCTTCTGGTTTTTATTCATTCTGGGATCCCAGCCTATGGGGTGGTGATGCCCACGTATAGGGCACATCTTCCCTCTGTGGTTAACCCAACCTAGAAACTTCCTCATAGACATGGGCCAGAGGCTTGTCCCCTAGGTAACTCTAGACCCTGCCAAGTTGACAGTCCATGTTAACCATTACAACCTTCTACTCCTGCTTTGGGGGTGCCCTTGCAGTTCCCTTGGTGCTAGAGATGGGTCAGGGACTTAGAGTAATTGTCCCCTCCATCAAGCCCATGCTGTGAGAGGTGACCTAGCCACTGGGGATGTGCTAGACAGGAGGCAAGCCTGGGTGTGAGTGTGTACCCTGCTCTGTGCTTCCCATCTGGTTCTTACCCTCTCAGCCTCAGCATCTTTGACTGTCGAGGGACCGACTAGCTAGGCTGGAGGCTGAATCTCTGCAGATCAAGCAGCAGCAAGTGATTTTTCTCTGGACTCCTCTGGGCTGTGGTGAGGTGGCCTTGCTGTCCTGGTCTTGCTGGATGGGATGCTCTCCCAGGAGCTTCTGTGGGCCTGGGGCCAAGAGAATTTCAATGTTGAACTCCACCTTGCTGCAGGGTTCCTGCTTAGGGATGAATACATACCTCAAACCTGAAGATGTTCCCTGTGCATAGATAGCATGCAATTCAGTGATGGGGCCACCTTGGCTGGTGGGCTGAAGGACTTCCTCATAGAGGACTTGTGGAGAGCACTTCACAAAACTATGGACCGAGGCCCAGTGCAAACTGTAGGGTCAGGAGCTGGGGTAGAAACACTAGCCAGTGCCTCACTCCTGGAGGGCAGGCCACTCGCTCGGTTCAGACCCCCGGGGGATTCAGCCAAGTGTGCTGAGATCAAAGGCACTGCCTTGCATGTAGTGAAACTGTCTTTGCTACAGACAGTGGCACCAAGTGTGCTAGAGGAGGACATCTGGCCTGGGGATCCTCCCAGACTAAGACACCCCCATGTGGCTCATTCCTACCATAGCTGTGTGCTCCGCCTCCCAGAGAGGAAGTGCAATGGCCTGTGACAGGAGGAGCAGCAGGGGAGCTGTAGGTCCTTTTATTTCTCAGAGCGGAACTGGACCAACTTTACTAGGCGAGACAAAGAAGCCTGCGGGCGCCCCCTAGTGGATTGTCCCTTCCACATCAGTCAGTTCCTGCATGTAGCTGCTCTCTGGCTGGGGAGCCAGGGGTTTTAAGAAGGACCTGGTCTCAGTGTGTGATGACCAGTCTGTGCTACTCCTAGGCGTGTGCCCCAAGGGTTCCATGTCCTACCACAGTGAGGCATGCACACCCATGTTCACTGTGGCTCTGTTCACAATAGCCAGAAAATGGATGAACGGATAATGAAAATGTGGTGCAAATACACAATGGAATTTTATTCAGCCATAAAGAAAAATGAAATTTATTAAATTTGCAGGCAAAATGGGTGGAAGTGGAAAATATTACATTAAGTGAGGTAACTCGGGCTCAGAAAGACAAATAGCGCATGTTCTTTCTCATGCAGATCCAAGCTTCTAATTTTTATTTATGTGTATTTATGTGGGAGAAAGCACTGGGTAGAGGCCAGAAAACTAGCAAGGGGCCCAAGAGAGGGGGAAAAGAGACTTTAAGGGAGGGAATGGGAAGATATCAGAATGCACATGATATGAAAGGTGGATTGAGGTGCTGAGAAGGACGAGGTGAGGTGATGGGGAAACAAGGAAGCAACCAACACTAAAGAGGTGTGAAAATGCCATAAAGAAACCCACCACTTTGTATGCTAACTCAAAACACAGACACAAATATGTATGCATAAAAAGGGTTTGTAAACCCTGCGTGGTGGCATACACCTGTAATCCCAGCACTGAGGAGGCTAGTGCAGGACTGCTGTGAGATCACGGCCAGCCTGGGCTACAGTATTAGGTTCTGTCTCAATAAAAGAGAGAGGGGAAAGAAAAGGGATCTGGAAAGCAGGTCATGCCTTCCCCTCCTTGCCGTGGTCCCCAGGGATGCATCACTGTTAATGGGTCCATCCCAGCAGCCAAGCCCGGAAGGCAGCCTGTGCTCTTGGCTGAGAGCAGACTGTGCTCTACTGCGTTGCCAGCCTCGGCTAAGTGTGCCCTGCACCCTGCCAGCTGGAGAGGAGAATGGGGCATTTGTCTTTTGTGAAGTCTGAGGAGAAGGTTGAGAGCTGGGGACAGGCTGGATCAGACTAGTCCCCTTAGGACAGCTAAGAGCTGCCCCAGCTGGGTCCCCTCCTCGCTGACCCCCTCTGTCTCCAGTTGGTCCTGTTCATTTCTACATCAGCCCCTCCTCCGCCCTCTCGGCTTCCACCATCTCTCAGAGTTTCTCTTCCTGCTCCCTTTTCTCTCCTTCCCTATCACTCCGCCTCTCTCTGTTCTCTGCTCACCTGGCTCCCACGCCCGGTTCACACAAGCCTAAAGTCAGTGTGGATGAGAAGCAAGGCAGAATACTCAGACTACTGCCATCCAGTCCAGCGCTGTTCAGCCCCAACCCAGAATAGATCTGGGCAGGCCAAAATCATGTGCAAGAGCGCTACACTGGAGGTGTGTGTGTGTGTGTGTGGGGGGGGTGTTCTAAGTGTGTGCATGTATGTGCAAGTACACATGAATGTGTGTTGTGTGTACATGTGTGGTATGTGGTATCCTGTATAGTTTATTACAGGTGCATGTGTACATATTATGCATACATATGTTTTTTGCTATGTGTATATGGTGTGTGTACCTGTGTTGTGTGTTTTGTGGGTTATGTAGTAGTGTGTGAATTGTGTGCAAACACATATACAGGTGGCATGTATGTGGTGGGGTGGGATTGTTGGGCATTGACTATTTGAGAAGCTTTTCTGTTTTTCTAAGACAGAGGCTCATGTAAGCCCAGGCTAGGGAGGGGGGCAATAATGATCTTGAATTTCTCATCCTCCTGTACCCCTCTCTAAGTGCCAGGATTACAGGTGTACCCCCATGCCTAGTCTGTGCACTACTAGGGACTCAGTACAGGACTAGATATCCTAGGCAAGCATTCTGCCTACTGAGCTACAACCCCTTCTGGAAGGTTTTCTGAAACGTTCCAACCAGTTCTCTTTCCCAACTTGAAGCTCGCTATGTGGTTGATCCTGAAGAAAAGGGCCACTGAATCAGACCCTGGTGGCATCTGGGGGCTCCCTGGAGGCTTTTGACTTCCTCCTTAGTCTGGCTGTCTGGCCAGGACCAACAGAACACAGCTTTAGCCCCTCCAGCACCCTGACCTCAAGGTTTGCAGCAATAAGACCTGCCTGGTTCTGGGGCCTTAGTCTGAGGATAATGGGCCCTGTGACCAGTCACCTAATGGCTAACCTAGCTAACAATGATAGCACATGTGTGGGTCAGGGCCCCCCAACACCAGCTCTGCTGACGGTCTGTCCTGGCCATTTCCTGTGTGTCTCCTCTGAATGTCACAAGGAGCCTATATCCAACTTACCTAAAGAGTATCTTTAATTCTAACAAGGGTGGGGAGGGGAAAGAGAGGGAAGAGGGGGGGGGAGTAAGTGAGTGTATTGAACAGTTACCTGAGCTGTGTGGAAATTGGGGACTGTTTATTAGAAAGGAGAACCAGGACATTCCCCATGGGTAAGAGTGCCCCGGCTCTGCTACCCTCAGTGCTCTGCTACCCTCAGTACTCAACAGAGGTAGAAATCAAAGGGTGGGAATCCCCTGGGAGGGCCCCCTGGGCCCCCTGGGGAAAGTCCCAAGCAGCAGAAAGCTGTGTGAGCAGGCAGCAGTCACTTACTTGACTGGAGTAGTCCCAGGAGAGCAGAAACAGCATTGTGTCTGGTGTAGGTATTGCAACCTGAACTTTGAAACTCACACCCTGTGCAGGGCAGATCTGCACTGGGTGGGAGTTCCCAGCTTCTGGCCTCTGGGCAGGCTTCTCTTCCCCTTTCTCAGGGCCAAGATTTGCCACATTTCTTCATGGCATCTCTCCTGAAGCTTCAGCTCTGTGCACCCCCCCCCCCCCCCCCCCGGTGAGCCTTTGTCTATGGCTTGTCCATGCCCAGAGTATCTCAGAGCAGGCACTCAATGGAAGCTTGGGATGGGGTCCCAAGGAGGAGGCAGAGCAGAGGTGTTGGTGAGAGCTTAAGCTTTGACATTTGGCTGTGCATGCCAGGGCTGGCTGCTCAACCTCTCTGAACCTAAGACTCTTCATGTGTAAAGTGGGGATAACCAGATCTTCCCAGCTGTCATTCTGTGCTCACAGTCCACTGGGAAAATATGCATCTTGCTTAGCTCCGCTCCTGACCTGATACATGGGAAATAAAAAGGATCAGTGCTGGCCATTCCCAACTCTTAAGAACTAAAAGCTCTGCTGTCCCCCCAAAACTGCAGTGCCATCACCTGCAGTCACCTCCAAATGGCAGCAACACCACTTCCTCTTAGAGCCACAGCCCAGCAGCAAAATGGAGGGTTGCTGCCCAGGACACTTGCCCCTTCCCCAAGCTGCAGAGAGGAGACCACCACGAGTGGCATGCAGCACTGAGGTGGTGAGAGCAAAGGGCATGGTGGCTGCTGTTCTCCTAGATGGTGCCCAGGCTTTCCAGAGTTTCTCAGTGGTCTTCCCCGCCAATCAGCAAGGTTGCTCTCAAGCAAAGCTCACCACCTACAATCTCACGGAAACTGCAAAGCACATATTGGCACATATAGCCATAATTTGTGACTACTGGACACCACCAGCATTGTGAGCATCACTGTGGGGTCAACAGCCAGAGGACCTGCCAACAGTCAGGGAGGACACAGAGTGGGGAGGGGCCCTGGAGAGGCCACTTTGAGTAGAGTGGATGACCAGCCAAATGGAAGTGCCAGATCTCTACCAGGGTGGAGGGTGGGGAGGCTGCAAAAAGACACTCTCTCAGTGGCTGCTCAGCCCAGGCATAGCCAGACTCATGGAAGCCAGGTCAAAGGGTGCAGAAAAGACTGGGGAGCAGCAGCCAGGGTCCTGCCCCATGCCTAGGAAGCTTTCTGACCTATTTCACACTGCTCCCTGTCCTCAGCTCAAGACTCCCCGAGTCTTTGAGAAGTGCTGGGTTTCTGGCTGGAGGCTGTCCCCCACTGTCTCCAGCAAGGCTGCTACTCACCTGCCATGTTCCCCTGGGCTGCAGACCTTCTCTTAGCACAGAGGCAGCAAGAAGCCCCAAGCAGGAGAGGGTTGGCCTGGGGCTTTTCAGTCTTCACACCTTTGGGCCAGCCATCACCTCTCCAGCCTCAGCTTCCTCGGACATGAGAAAGTGATAGAGAAGAGCCATGGGAAAGACTGGGGCCAGGGCCTGCGTCAGAGGTCAGAGGCAGCTTGAAACTGAGCGCCTGCCCATCCGCCTGCTGAAACAGTGGTATGCACGGCCAGCAGGGATGCAGAGAGCCCACAGGTTACTCCCACGGCAGAGCAATGGGCCAGGGAGATGGTCCCATTGTGGATAGTCTAAGATAGACCTTCTCTCTTCAGCCATTGCATTGACAGACGATGCAATCAATGGTCTAGGGGCCTGTCTTACAGCTGTCCTTCATTCTTTCCAAAGTGGCCCATGCCCAACAGTTTGGGACCTCTCTGGGGAAGCTGTGTTGGAGCGGAAACGCCGTAGTGGGAACATGACTGGGGTCTCCCAGGATGAGGCTGAAGTGACGGGGTTTCTGATGGAAAAAGAAAATGACAAGAGAAAACCCCTCAGAGCCATCCACCATGGCCCAGGGCATCCAGGAAGCCATGGCCAAGTGGCTGAGTTCTGAGCTAGAGGCAGGTTCTACAGCTCATCCAAGTGGCCAGGGGACACTTCCACAGCATGGGGACTTCACTCCATTATATCATCCATCTTCATTATAAGTCCTGTGTTATTAGGAAAGAGGGACCCTAGATTTTATCTGACTAAGCCCAACACCCTCATCTCCTTTTGGTCCAGTACAACCTATACAGGCTGAGCAGCCTGAGTGTGGCAAGGAGGATGGGACATAGGGACCAGCCGGGGGTGTGCTTGCTGTGGATCCTCTGCTGGTGGCTCCAGAGGGGGTGAGGATGGAGTTTGTAAGTGTACTCAGGAAGGCAGGCCAAAGCGCTTCTTCCTGTTTCTTGAGCCAAGTCCAAGTCAGTGTTGGTGAGGACCAGAGCCTGAGACACATAACATGTCACAGGGTCGGCATGACCGTTTGTTCATGTGTGAAGCCTCTCAGGTGCTGGAGGAAGGCAGCCTGCAGCTGGCGGCAAAGTCCTGCAGTAGGGATCTGCTGGGCTGCCTCTGTTCGATGCTGTGATGTGGAGAGGGCCCACTGGGAGAAGTCAGGAAGGCCTCTCAGGGGTGAGGCTGGAGCTTAACTTTGGCACAAGAGACCACCCAGAATGGGAGGGCTCCACCACAGAGCATCCTGGTTAATCTGTGGAACATAGGAATTTAGTGAGGGGAGCAGACAGGGCTCTGTGTTGGACATCAAACTCCCCTCCCCTGGACTTTCTGGGAGTCCCACTACCTTGCTGATCATCTCACGCCTCTGTTTCAGCTGAAGATAGCATGGCCTCCCTATTTCCATGGCAACCAGAGAACTGGAGCAGGGAAAAAGTGGCCTTGAGGTTGACAGGGTAGGAAACCCAGCCTGGGATCCCCAAGAATTCAGAATCCCACAGCTTGGGTAATTCATAGAGGGAAATGTCCCCAAAGGGAGCCCAAGCAAATTCCAGCAGCAGCCTCCTCCCAGGGCCCCCAGGTAGGGCTGCTCGGGTTGTGCACTCTACAAAGCAGCCTCTCCCAACGACCATGTGCTCGGAAGACAGATTTATCTGCCTGCATTGCTCATAGGTTTTATTGCAACTCTGTGGCTCCAAGGGTAGATCCTTGGCGTGTTTGTTATGAGAACAGTGATTTATGGCAGCAAGGGTCTGCCTTAGAAGATGAGTACACTCCATCTATCACAGAAGGAAGCGTGGTAAGATGGTGCCCACGTGGGCCTCATGGCTGCCCTCTCTCTGCAGTTTTTCCTGTTTATCCTGGTCATCTTCCTGGTAGAGCTCTCAGCAGCCATCCTGGCCTTCATCTTCAGGGAACACGTATGTACCACTCAGCTTTCCACCCTGCTGCCCTCACTACCCACCGAGCACGGGGGCTGCAGAGTGAGCCCTGCCTCCCCCCAAAGAGTCTCTTAGAACTAGCTGTCCCACATCCAGTGCCACAAGCCTAAACATGACCTGCACCTCAGGGAGGGACCAGGGGCCAGATCAGCCCAGCCCAGTGAAGTCTCCTTCTGTAGGAGTATTTTCAGAAGTCCTCACCCAAGGGTGCCCATGGGTCCCCTCTCCTGAACCACCTGATATTAGCTCCAGCCTGATTCTAGACTTTACATCCGTCTCAATGATAGCCTGATGACAGGTGTCACATGGTCAAATGGTTAGAGAGGACAAACACTGTCTGGGCATGTTGTGTGTCATGCTAGGCTACCAGCCGCTCTGATTAGCCTACATCATGGGCCATTCATTCCAGAAGCTTCATCCAGCTCCTTGCCCTGAGCCTAGGTGGCAAGGCCTGGCACCACAGCTAGAAGGGCCTGGGCCCCAAACAGGAGACAAGGAAGGATAAGACACATGGGCTAGCCTGGGACAAGGAGTCAACTTGAAGAACAGTGACTTTGAGGACATAGCTGGGAGCAATGGGTAATTGAAGACTCCCTCTTTACCCACACTCTGGGTTCCTGTAGGTTGGGCCTGGCACCTGCTGATTCTGAAGGATGGGATGACATTCGCCCCCACCCCCCCCACCTCAATGCTCATCCTCTAAGAAAAGCAGCGAGGCTGAGCAGGGTCCCTAGTGTGTTCCATCCTGGGGTTAGCTGAACACTGTGTGTACAGACAGCCTTGTCATAGCAGTAGCCTGTAATGACAGAGCAAGACCCCAAGCCTTGGGAAGGGGTGCCTGCCCATAATGGACAACTTAGGATGACCTGGGAGGCCAGACTGAGAAGACTCAGCATCCTCTCCTCTGTCCTCAGCTCACCCGCGAGTTCTTCACCAAGGAGCTCACCAAGCACTACCAAGGCAATAATGACACTGATGTGTTCTCTGCCACCTGGAATTCGGTCATGATCACAGTGAGTGCCCCTTGCCATGCAAGAATCACCGATCCCATTCTTGGCCTGGGAATCATCAGTTGTACAGCACTCTAAGCTGACACAGCTAGCGAATCGAAGTCCAGACTCTCCACAAAGTCTATTCACCGCCCCTGACTTCAGTCCTCAAGCAATAGCCATTGTCACTGATGTTAATAATAATTAGTACAGGGGCTGGGGAGATGGTTGAGTTAGTAAAGTGCTTATTGTGACACCACAAAGAACTGGGTTTCAGTCCCAGTACCCATGTAAAAAAGCCAGGTGTTATGATGTATGCTTATAATCCCAACACTGGGGAAGTGGAGACAGGTAGATCCTTGGGGCTCACTAGCCAGCCAGCCAGCCTAGTCTAATCTATGAGCCTCAGGTACCAGTAAAATGCCTGTCTCAAAAAACAAGATACAGCTGGGTGGTGCAGGCACCTGCCTTTAATCCCAGAACTCAGGAGGCAGAGGCAGGCAGATCTCTGAGTTCAAAGCCAGCCTGGTCTATAGAACAAGTTCCAGGGCAGCTAAGGCTATACAGAGAAACCTTGTCTTGGAAAAGAAAAAACAAAGGACAGCCCCTGAATTATGACATCTGAGACTGACCTGTGGCCTTCATGCATACACACACACACACACACACACACACACACACACACACACACATACGCACACACGCACATCTGCACATGCCAAAGTAACAATAATAATTAGCATAGCATGTTCTAAACTCATAGCAACTGTATGTAAAGTGTTTACCAAGTGCTAGTGAAGTAAGGAACAGACTGCCATGCCCCTCTTACAGAGAGGACCCGAAGCCCAGGGACACTGGTCATCATCACCGTCACATGGAAGGCAGAGGGAGCTGGGCCCTGGCAGAAGCTGACATCCCCTCTGGTCTAGCTCTGGCTCCCACTTTCGGCTCTCTTCTAGTTTGGCTGCTGTGGGGTCAACGGGCCCGAAGACTTCAAGATGGCCTCAGTGTTTCGACTGCTGACACTAGACAGTGAGGAGGTGCCCATGGCCTGCTGCCGGAGGGAACCCCAGACTCGGGATGGGGTGCTGCTCAGCAGGGAGGAATGCCGGCTGGGAAGGAATCCATTCATAAATAAACAGGTACTGCCCTGCTCCCAGCAGCTACTCCACAAATGCAGGCAAAGCTGGGGGCAAGCAATGTCTGCCCAGAGGGTCTGAAGGTGGTCGGGGGCAGTTCTGGCTGCGGCCTGGGCTTCCACTCATGCCTCTGAGATCCAAGGAAGTGGGGAGGGGATCACACTGGAGGGAGACGATTGGGTTCAGACTGGGGTGGGAACTGGGGCTGTCGTTCCAAGGTGAGTTTTCCAAACTTCTAATAATGGAAGTCAGAGGTCGGCGGGGGTCGGGGGGGGTCGGGGGTCCTCCTTAGGGATACACTCTATTTATTATGAGGATGCAGGGCAGGCAGGGAGGAAGGAGGGGATGAGCATGAGAGCCACATCTGGGTTTGTCCCCTGGCCAGACTTCCCTGGGAGAATTTCAAATGCCAGGAACTGGTGGAGCACAAGAGACGAGACCCCGCCCTGCTCCCATGGGGACCCTGGTCTAGGGAGAGGTGGTAGATGGTGAACCAGTGAACGTAAGTGATCCTTGCCCACAGTGGGTGAAAATCGGTTGAAGGAAGTGCCGGAATATACATGGGCTGGAGCTTAAGCTTCTCAGGGTCCCAAGGGAGGGCATCACTGGGCTCAGACCTGATCCCATGGCCTCAACTTGACACCAAGAACTCAGCTCTTGTCCCTGTACCTCATCTGGGATAGGCCGGAGCTCAGCTCCTCTGTCACACAGCCTGCCTTCCTACCCCAGGAAAGAGACAGGAATAAAGATGGAGGGCACGGGGTGTGGAGGCGATGGAGAGAGCAGGCCGCTGAAGGTCTGATGACAGAGACCTATGTGAAGAGCAAATCGAATCTGCGAGGCACCAGGGATGTGGGGAGTCTCATGCTTCCACCGCTGACAGGCCTTAGCCATTACCTGCTCACCAAAAGCCAGGCCTGCCGACCCAACTGCTTCCCTGACGCTTCCTTCCACTGCTGGGGATGAAAAGTCCACGGCAGCTCAGGAGTGTGAAACAGAAGCCTTGCCTCTCCTGCTGTCTGCCAAAGGCCCGGAATCACACGTTTAGCCAAGGGGATATGAACAAAGAACATTTGGGCAACTGAGTCAGACCCTTATGAGAGAGTGTGACACCCCCACTTCCACCAGAATGCAGCCACCCAGGACCTTGTTGAGGACAGGGAGAAGATGCTGTAGTTGGCAGAAGATCTACACAGAAGGAGCAGACGGAGCAGCGGAGATGCACAATTTCTTCACTGAAGGAGCTGCTGAGGGATGGGCGTTGGGTGGGATCGGGAGAGAGTCCCACAGCCAGGCTCCTGCCCCACTCCACCCCCCATCCTGAACTTTCTCCTGCAAGTTCCTGGTTTCTGGACACTTCCCTCGTGAGCACACTCCTGCTGTCCCCTGGGCTGAGGACCGCATAGCCATATCGATTCTCCATCACAGAGCCTCTGGGGGTTCAGTGGGGCTGATTCTCTCACTGGCATCCCCTCTGGGATGCCTTTTCTGTGAAGAGCCTCCACTGGGAGACCATCTGCAGTTGGATTCTCTCAGAACTGCCTTCCACAAAGCCCAGGACACATTTGTGACTGGCACAAGCCGGAAGTGTGTAGTTCCTTCGGGAATGTGGAGGTGGCTGGGTTGGGACTCTGGCTGCTCAGGAGCTAGGAATTCAAAACAATTCTGCATGAACAGTGGTCCCAAGGAGGAAGGATGGTACATCAGACTGGAGTGGTGATAAGGTGGCCTTGTGATAAATCTCAGTGTGAGGACAGGCATGTAGCAAAGGTGTTTCTATGCTTCCTGGGTTGAGGGACATTGTAAAGTTTGAGGAATGTTGAAAGTGAAGTACCTTTGAGATACCCAGGCAGGGATCCCAGGTGGGCAGTGGGGTACTCATCCTGGAGCCTGTGAAGGGCACCCTAATGATAAGAAAGTGAGTGTTATTGCCCAGGGTAAGCTGCCCTCTTTCTGGTTGGTTTGGGGTGACTATGAGCAGGAACCAGGGTGGGGGATAGGCCCTATGACACGTATCTAGAGAGTGACGTTCTGTCACTCTGTCAGATGGGGGTGCCCCATCGTGGGGTGATACCCAGGGTGTTGTCAGATCCAGGCTGTGATAGAGGGGCTTGGCCACCCGAGGACAGCATTTCTGAAATAGTTCTGTCCCCTCAGGATAAAGGGGAAAAGAATCCCAGGACCCTCCCTGAATCTGGGCTTCCCCTCCTGCTGTGTGCGTGGTCTCAAGTGAGCCACCCACCTGCTCTATCCCTGTTTCTGAGGAGGTAAACCAGAGATAACCCACTCTCACTGGAGGCTTCATGGAGGATACATGAAGCCCAGAAAGCCCCTGGCAAAGGGAATGCTAAGTGTAGGTGGTACCATCCCCTCTGCTCACTCACACCAAGGGCTTCCCTGTCCCTGGGAGTTTCCACCAGCCAACCTTCTGCTTGGCTCGGGTCACTTGTGCTGGAGTCTGTGTGTGTCTAGGCAGTCTGTCCACTCACTCCATGGTGCTCCAGGGAGAATACTCCCTCCCCTCCTTGCTTAGCTCCTAGCCAGCCTCCACTTGGAAGACACTGTGACTCCCACCTGGCCATTGTCTCTGATCAGGTCCTACTGTCTCCTTGCTCAGAGATAGCTTCCTCCAGTCCACTTCTAGCCGAAGACAGTGGGATTCTGAGTAGGAAGCAGCAAGAGATTTGAACACCAAGACCCCAGTCTTGGCAGAACCCCCAGATCCAACAGTCACCCTACATAGATGGGTACCATTCCTAGCCCTGCCACACCACCAAGCCAGTCCACTTGAAAGTCCTCAGTTGGGCCCAAAGAATATCCCAGCAGTCATACAAGAAAGGAAACTGTTTCTTTAAGAATGTGTTTCGGATAGCTGGGGTATGGCTCAACCACAGATTTGTCTAGCATGCATAAAGTCTAGGTTCCATCCCACCACCCCATAAACTGGGTAATCCTAGCACTCAGGTGGTAAAGCCAGGAGGATTAGAAGTTTGAGGTCATCCTCCACTACATAGAGAGTTCAAGAGTAGCCAGGACTACATGAGATCCTATCCTTAAAAAAAAATGCATATATTTCATTCGGAGCTGGGGTGGGTGGGGCTCAAATGGTAGAGCATTTGCATGGTCAGCATTAGGTCCTAGGTTTGAGCCCCAGCACTGCTGTATATATAATTCACAGAGAGGACTGGTTATGGACGGATGTCTGTGGCCACCATGGGGGTCGGGGCAAAGCTCCTGTAGCAGACACAAAGTATGATGTATTTGGGGCACAATGGGGGAGGTCTTGTAAGATGCTAGAGAGGCAGCAGGCACATGAGTCACAGGGAGGTGGCTGCTCCTGTGAGACTGAGAAAGAAGGACTGGAAAGTTAGCAGTCAGGCTGGTCAAGAGAGGGATCAAGGGGCACTGTGAACCTCTGCAAGCTGCTGTCTCAGCCTGGGGCGGGCAGGGGGTGCCATAGGACATTCTGATTGAAGGAGCCCAGGGTTCAGTCCCCACTTCTAAAGAGCACCAGGAAGCCTGGGTGTTTGGACATTCCCTCATACCCTGGGTCTAAGGCTGAGTTAGCCTTGGGAAGTTTTCAGCTTGTCTTGGGACTAGATGTCACTGAGTAGGGATGCTGTCAATTCTGTCAGTGACCTGATACTTCCTCATCCCCACATCAGTGTGAAAATGTCAGCCTGTAGTTGCTGAGCCCTGGGGCCGATGCCAGGGACTTCAGTGCAAACAATGGTCCCCAGCTGCAGAATGCACCTTCCTCATCCCTGTCCTTTCCTTCCCAGGGCTGTTACGCGGTGATCCTCAACACCTTCGAAACCTATGTCTACCTGGCTGGGGCCTTTGCCATTGGGGTGCTGGCTATTGAGGTGAGTAGGGCCCCCTGGGAAGAAGCCTTGGGGCCTGGACACCCAGCCTGCTCCCCAGATCCATGGTTGCTGGCTGCTGCAAACATCTGCTGCTAGAGAAATCCCTGTAGCCTGAAGCTACAAGTCTGCTTGTCCCAGAACAATGAGAGTAGGCAGGCCTTGAGAGGTACCCCATCTCACCCCAACTCTGCACTCCAAGTGCACTTTGTGGGATACGTGAGCTGCCTTGA
The DNA here is from genome assembly GCF_903995425.1 of Onychomys torridus. NCBI lineage: Eukaryota > Metazoa > Chordata > Mammalia > Rodentia > Cricetidae > Onychomys > Onychomys torridus. Next base: position 66,659,287 of record NC_050446.1, read on the forward strand.
AGACTGGGGTGCTTCTTCGTAAGGCCCTGCCTTTGCAAGTGTTCGGGCATTTTTTGTTTTGTTTTGTTTTTTGTTTTTAATAATACAGCGTTAGTACCCTTTATCCCAGGGCCCCAGAGCACACATATGAATGGCTGCTGACCTTTGAGCTACCACTAGGTGGCGCTTCAGCTTTTCCTTCTCACTGCCCCCTGCCCAGTTCTAGGATGCACTTCGGGCCAGGAAGCCAGGCAGCCTGACGCTAGGCCCTTGCCTCCTGCTGTTTAGGGCCCTCCCTTCAAGGATGCTCTGGTCACCTGGCACCTTGGATATCTCCTTGTTCAATGCCCTCTGTGTCTTGTCTCTTGGGATAATATAAGCCACGGGGGAAGTGAGGGCACCATTTGTTAATTCCACAAGCATATATCGTGTGAGCAAAGCCTCCTGTGGGAACTGAAACTAACAACAGACACACCGATCTTTCTGGGGCTGGGCAAATGTCAAGAACGTGTCCTCTGTGCATAGCTTTCCCTCACTGTAGCAACAGGTCAAGGTTAGGGTGCTGTGACCTCTGCAAACCTCATCATGTCCCCGTGAGCTAGCTGGGCGAGGGGCTAGAATCAAGGGGGGCTCTGAGGGCAGTGTGTCTCTGCTCAAGCCGGGCTGCCCCACTGGAGCTGTGTGACCTGAATCAGGTTGTACAACCTCTCTGTGCCTCACTTCCTGCTGGTTAGAAAGCCTGCTGATACAGCACTTAAAATCTACTTTACATGGTAAGCGCTTGGTACACACTTGGGGCCCAAGAAGGGTTATGCTTTGCTTAAAGTCTTCGCTGGCCCAAGAAATGCAGACTGGAACTATTTAAACAGATCGCTTGCTTTCCAAACCCCCCTTCTCAGATGGATGGTGAGCATGATGTGCTTGCCCTGGGTGGTATCAAGAATGCTCTCGGGAAGTGTGCTGGGTGACCCCTGGGTGTGCACACAACCTGACTCTGGCTCACCTTCTTCCTTTCTCGACAGCTTTTCCTCATGATCTTTGCCATGTGCCTCTTCCGGGGCATCCAGTAGGCCATGGTCTGAAGATTCCCAGCCCACCACTGTCCAGTAGCCAGCCCCCTCCCTTCCTTGTCCTCTGGCCCCAGGGGAGGAGGCAAAGCCAGCCCAGATGGCCAGGAGCATAGAACTAATTTTTGAAAAAACAAAACAAAGACAGATGTGAACTACAGAGGCCTCACCTTGGCTCCAAGGCAGGAGCTATGGATGTCAACAAGAACCTAGGGCTGGCCTGGGACCAGCTGTTCCTGAGACCAAAGGATTATCAGCCTCAGAGTCCCTGGGCCCTGTCAGACTGGAGTGTCCCCTGGCCTGGGTCTCCTCTCATAACATTTCCAGGATCTGAGCATCCAGAAGGCAGAAACACACCCTGGAGGATGAGCCAGAGCTCAGAGGCACCAAGGAGTCCCACTTTTCACAGTGCAAGGACAGAATCTGCAGCGCCACCTGCTGGAGGGCGAAGCTCTCCCCGCTCCTGGCTGGCTGAGGGCGGCTGAGTGTGGACACTGGATCTGAACGTGGCCCTTGGATCAAAGCCTCTCCACAACCCAGAAAAGGGCAGTGACCTGTCCACGGTCACACAACATGTGCGTGACAAGGTCATCTCTGGGCTGCTGTCACTCATGCCAGGACTTCATCAGACCTGCCCCAGCATCCCAATGCAAACTGGCCAGGAACTGCCGGCACCAAGTTCTACAGCTGAGAAAAGTCCGTACTGCGTCCACTCTGCCCTGCTTGTACCTCTGCCTAAGCCTACTGCCATACATCACCTGTCCCTCGGGCCACACCCTTCCCTCTTCTCCCCAGTAGAAGACACCCCCGGCGTTGTTCATTTCTTTCTACCCAGAGCTGAGGCTTGAATGTGTTCTTCAAGGTCCCTGCCAAGAATCCCCCCTCCCCGCTGCATACCTCCACACGTGAAGCTCACTACCTCCCAATTCGGCCTCCTGCCTTCAGAAGCTCTGGCATCACACCACCACAACAGACAGAAGAGGCTCCGTTTTCCTGTGCTTCTGTCCATGTATCCCCTCCACTCTCTCCTTCCTAGAGGTTAAGGTCATAACTCTTGTCTGCAGGCTTAAAGAACCCCACAGCCTCTCAGCCATTCCTACCATGACACACTTTCTGTCCTTTTGCTGTCCAGATGACATTTTGCTATTCTCTCTAGGCTCAGATTACCCAGACTCATAGGTTCACAACTTAAAACACACACACACACACACACACACACACACACACACACTCATGCACAACTCATACTACAGACTAGGTTGCCAACTGGGTTGCAAGATGCCTGACCCTGTCCAGACCGTGTTGAATCCATTAGTGTTGTCTGTCAGGATCTCAAGTTTGATTAATTATGTCTGCCATGGTCTCAGCAGGGAAGGGTGGGGGATAGGCGGCATTGGTGGAAGGAGTGCCTGCTCTCCTCTCCTAGAGGGAAGAGCTTGATCTAATTCCAGCTTCCCTCTGCCTTCCTGCCACCTGGGAGTCATAGCTGGAGCCTGGAGCCCAGGGCTCCCCTGCTGCCTGTGCTGTCTGGGTTCAAGGGGACCCTCCTCTTCATGTCCTCACCCATCCTGGACTTTCTAGGGGTCTTTGAGCGCCACTTTTCCAAGTTGTCCTTATGACAACTTGGCATCCCCATAAAAAGCCTAGAGACCGAGTCACCAGGTCAGAGGACCCCACTGCTGGCTCCCAGCCCAGACTAAGAGAACCTTTGGCTCTGGCTCAGAACCCACCACATACTGGACTCCAATGGCCTAGGAAGGCAAACAGATCAGCTGAGGTCGATTGCGAAGCTCATGGCCTGACTGAACAGGACAGAGCCCAATGCTCTGGGGCTGCTGCCCAGAGCTAGCCCATGCTTCCAGAGGTGGCTGGGCTGGGACAAAGAGGGCTGAGAATAGCCCAGGCAGTTCCAGGGTAGATCATACTCTCAACAGGGGAACTTTGCATATAGATGCTGAAGAGCCCCAAGGTAGCCCAGATCCAACCCAGCTATGGATCCAACTCCTCAGCCGGCACCCTCATAGGACAAGAGGGAGGCTGCAGTCCACCCTGTGAAGTTGCTAGTAGCCATCTACAAGACTGTCTGGGGTCACTCTAGTGGGGATTGGTGGGCTGCTCTGTGTACTCCCAGGGGAGGGGAATGGAACCCTCCCTTGATCTCTCACCCCAGGACCTACAGCTTCACCTGAGATGTCCTGTGACCCTCACCCAGTAGTGAACAGAACAGCCTCTGCCTGTCCCAGAGCCATTTGCCAAAGGGACAGCCATATCCTATAGGAAGGGGGCTAAGACTGGATCTGTGGCCCATGCCCTTCTCAGCACCCTGTCCCAAGCCCCTGGCCTACCCAGGTCCTGAGCCCAGCACCCTGCCCCAGAAACCCCATCACACACACACACACACACACACACACACACACACACACACACATCATATGTTATAGTCTATTTTGGAATCTGTAAATGTCCCTTGCAGTAGGAAACAGAGCTAATTTATCATTGTAACTCCCAAGCTCCCCCTTTTATATTCTATATCAAGAGAAATTTTGTAATATAAAACAGGACACCAAACAGATCATTTTGCATTTGTTTTTGTGACTGTTTCTTACAAAAAGAAAAAAGGACTGAGGAATAAATAGTGACCATGACAGAGGAGGTCTTGGGGGCTGAGACAGAAGCATGACAAGAGCTGAGGGGCAGCCAGGGCACCCCAAGCTTGGATTCAGGGTGGGGTTCCTATCTCCCTCTCTGCCTCCTTCCTAGCCTAGTGTCTCCCAGAGGCCACAAGCAGGTCTGTATGCCAGCCTTGGTCTGACCTTGACCCCAGCCCATGTGAAGGTATCACTGCAGTTTAACCAAGGTGACCTGACCAGCCCACTCCCACCCCAGGGCAGGACCTGCCACCTCCTGTCGCTGAAGGGAAGACTGGCAGATGTCCCCAGAAGGGCTGAGCATGGCTGGCATTTTCCACTTTTCTGACTACCTCCTTGGGGACTCTATCTGCATCCATAGGGGATCCAAGAGGATAACTCCTCATCACCACTGAGAGCAGTCAACAATGCCACCCCGTCTACAGCAGCTGGGACTGAACTGAGAGGTGGCAGCGGCTGGGCCTGTGCTCTGAGTCAAGAGGTGGGACTGAGAGACTGGCGCAAAGCCAGCAGCAGAAGGTGGATGCACACAATGGTCCCTTCTTTGAAAGCACAGATTCTTGCCACTCTGCCAGACCATGGTTAGCAGAAGCAGCCTGGGGCTCTGCTGGGCATGTCTTCCATTGAAAACTTCCCTGGAGTCTCCTCTGCTGGGCATAGGCCATAGTCATGGGGCACTTGGCCGCAGGGCCAAATAAGCTCAGGGAAGCTGTGAACCTAGGTGCCCTAGAGAAAAGCTCCCCAGGCGCAGGGGCCTGGGGGGTGGGGTTGGGGGGAGGACCACCCCCTTGCAGAAGGGAAAGAGATAGGCCTCAGGCTACCTCTCTTACTTAGTGTGCTTGGTCTGAAGGGAAGAAAAGTGCCAGGAGCTAGGACCAAGGGGAGGGGCCACATGGGATGGTGGCTCCAGGGGTGTGTCTTCAGCTCTAGAGGCCCACTGTCAGGGTGCTGAGGAAGGGCAGACCCACTTCTGTGTCCTTACTTCTGTAGAGTTGGAGGGGCTGTAGGCCTTGGGACAGCCTCTGGAGGGGATCTTGAGGAGGCACTGAGCCAGGTGTAGCCATGCAGGCCTTGGAGGCCATGCCTAGGAAAAGCCCCTGCCTTGCTCCCTTTCAGAATTCCTCATGCACTAGGAGCCCATGGCCAGCTGAGGTGCCAGGGCCTGTCAGGGCTTGTGTTACATTGTCTAACCCTGGTCTGTCCGGGAGGGACTCTGGGCTTTGGGGTGCAGACAGCCAGAGTATCAGAACATTCTACAGCAGGCCAAAGAGAGGGTCAGGTATGCAGATCAAGAATGGGGACCTAGGCCCAAGGGAGGCAGCCATTCCCCTTGATAGCTGACCACAGTAGGGGCCCTGGAAATGTGTGTGTGTGTGTGTGTGTGTGTGTGTGTGTGTGTGTGTGTGTGTGTGTGTTTGGGATGTGAGGGACTCATATAGGGAGACCCAGTTTTCAGGTTTCTGGATGAAGAGGAGCTGGGACCTGCTGCTGGGGCTGATATAATCTCCTAGAGAGAAAAGGGCTTCCTGGCAGAGGAACTAACCCTGACTCAGCCCAGACCCCAGCACTCTGCTCTAGACTGTGTGTCTATTAGAGTCTAGAGGTCAAGAAAGCCAGGGCAAGGGGGTGTCCCTAGATGGGACGAGGAGTTGGGTGCAGAGGCCCCAGCCTGACTTGTCACTCACTCCTAGAAGCCTAGAAGGTGCAAGCTGACTCCAGGGAGTGCCTGGCAGGGAAGCAAGGTGGGTGCACCCTGCCTGCCTGCAGACCTGCCTGGGGCTCCCAGACAGTGAAGTCCCCAGCCATTCTGGCCCAGCTCCAGGCCCTGGCAGGTCCCAGCCAGCTACACTTTCTTGGGTTTCCGGCCGACTTGGTAATAGTAGTAGATGCTGACAATGACGAAGAGGAGGCGGCTGGCCAGGAGCAGCAGGGTCCCCAGGGACATGAGGCCTGTCTCAGCAAGTGTGGCAGTGACCACTGTGAAGGAAGTCAGGGGAGTCAGAAGTCAGAAACAGAGATGTGCTCAAGTCCCTCCCATCATGGTGCTCTACTAAACGCCCTCCTTCATCCCTGGGGAGTGGGGGCTGAGGAGGGAGGGCTGGTTGACCTCCAGGAGCTCAATACCAAGCCCAGTCCAGTTGGCAGATACCCCTAGTCTGCTGCCCCCAAGCGACAGGTGCCTAGCAATGCACAACCCTGAGTATCAGTGGGCGGTGGGCTTGAAGGATGCACGTACGGGAGGGAGCAGCTGGGCTGTGGATTCAGGACATGGGTGTATATCACAGTCCCCAGTATTCTGTCTCCTTCTTCCGGCACCCTGCCATCCTTTCCACCCTACACTACTCACCCAAGGACTGCACCCCAAAGTAGCAGGCCTCAGTGAGCAGAGTCCATCGGATGATGACCTTCTCAGCCGTGTAGAGCGCATTCCACATGATCAGAGAGATGCCTGTTGGGATCAAGCACAGGGGCAGCATGACCCCCAGTCCAGGGATCCGAACCTCCTTACCCCACAAAACCAACTCCTGAGATCAAACTGCCCCTCTCCCAAAGTCCTTGTCTCTGCAGACCCAACTCTGTTCTGGAGGCTGTTCACATTGTTTCTAAAGCCCCATGCAGCCCAGGCCAGGCTCTCTTCCCTGGGACTTAGTGTCTTCATCCGCACAATGGGGCAAGGACCTCCAGCTCCATGATCCCTCTGCCCTTGTGATGCTGTGTGGGGAAGTCTGGGAACTCAGTTACCTGGGCCTACAACTTAGTGTCCCTAAGAGAGGAACCTGGAGACAGAAAACTTGTGCCAAGGAAGTGTTCACTCTGGGAGAGCAGGACAGGCCTTGATTTTAGTGGCAGAACAACCATTATGGCTTACCCCTCGGTGTCTGATCTCTGGACACCAGGGAAGTGTCCATAGTGTGCTCAGGTGGTGTCAGCCACCCTGACAGCCCATTGCCACCACTGCCTTGCTCACAGCAAGTTTATGTCCAACTGGCATAAAATTGGAGAAACTGCATGTGCAGAGGACCAGCGGTCCTCTGAAACTGAGGAGAAGGCACCTTTTTGTGCAGCTGCCCTTGAGACCCAACATATAACACAGAGGAAGCAGATAGGGAGGTGAGGCTGGATCCACTGATATGCCCAGCCCCCACACAGGACCTTGACTGTCAGGCATAAATGTAGGGCTTTGATCTCCATACAGTGGTAAGCCATAGAATATTTTAGGGAGGGGAGTGATAGCCCTTATGTTGAACTTTAAAACTATAATTTGGCTTGTCATCTGTTGTGCACTCTGATTAGAGAAGAAACCAAAAGGACCAAATGCATTTGGGATAGAGATGGAGTGGGGAAAGGGTCCGGAGGACACTGTTCTGAATCTGCCCTCCTCTAGGCTATGAGACTCGGGTAGGCAGGACCTGAGCTTCCTTCAACTTGCTCCTCAATGCTCACTGCCAGGGCAGTGCCCTGGTAGCCTCAATATTCCCAACCAACCATATGCATTCCACCAATGGCCACAAGGTGGCAGCCCATGCTCAGCCCAGTCACAGATGAAGGGACCCAGGCTGCCAGCCTGCTTGGGAATGAAAGGAGGCTGTTTCAGGATCCCCAAGGGTCCAGGTGACGCCCTGAGGCCAGCTGGGTCTCCCCACTCTCCCACCATCGGCCCAGAAGTACTCACTAAGGAGGGCACCACCGTAGAGGCGGATGGGAGTCTTGCTGGTGACCTCAGCCCCATCAAAAACTGCATCGTAGAGCTGGTCAGGGAGAGCGAGGGCCTGTGAGCAGCAGAGGACCACAGGGTCAGCTCCAGGCTGAGATGAATGCTGGGGACATCTTTCCTCCAAGGACATAGCCAGGATCCCCAGGGCAGGACCTCATTGCCCCCTCCCAAGGGTTCCCAGAGCCCAGATCATGAGGTTCTAGTTGCTTTGGGGCATAGCACACTGGTGAGGGGCAGACTGCCAGCCCTGGAACTAACAAAGACCCTGACGGATGGGCCTCGATGTGGAGATAGCAGCAACCAGTGGTGGGATGCAGAAGCTGAGGGAGGGTAAAGGGCCACACCCATCCACCTCCTCCCTGCACCTAGTTCTAAGTCTGAGGTGCCAGCAGCTGATAAGCACCAGACCCGCTTGTAGCCAGGACCAGGACGAACACAAGGACTCACCATGATGGCCACACTGGAGAAGAGCGTAGCAGAAAGAAACTGCCATACCCTGGGGAGGTGCAGAGGGGGAAGTTACCGCCACACTCTCAACCCAGACCCTAGGCAACACTCGGGAAAGCCCAGACACCCGGGCTGTTTGGGGAGGTAATGAACAATGTGGGTGGAATCCAGAGCCAGGCCCAGTCATGAAGGACCTTACCCATACCCATCAAAACAAGACGTGCTACTCACCTGAGTCCCAGAGGCTCCCGAACAGCAAACTTGATCTCATTGCCCAAGACCTGGCTGATCTGTGTGTGGACACAGAAGTCAGAGGCATCAGGGAAGGCAACCCCTCTTCAGCATCCCACCCACCCACCCTCCCCCCAGCACCTGTGTGTACACCTGGGGCCCAGAGCACCTCTGACTGACATAGAGGTCTCGTCGCTGCAGAGTCTCTAACCTATCCTGCCTCCCTTAGCACCCAGATAAGAGAGAAGCTAAAAAGAGACAGTTAGGAAGGAAAGCTCAGGGTCTGCCCACCATGGACTGGAAGCCTGGTTCTGTCCATCACTGATGTCACCTCAAGGAAGTTACTCAGCTTCCTCGTCTGTACATTGGGTCACTAATCACATGGACAGCTTGCTGGGCTAGTAGGGTCTGCTCATGTCTTTAAGACGGTCTATGCCTGTTCCTAAGGAGCACTGGGGTCTTTCTACAAAACTGCTGACACTATGCATATCATCCCCCTGCCGTTGCAGAGGATGGAGCACGGGAAGTTGTAGGCTCCCGCAGCTCTGAGAGCCTTGCCTCCTCTCCTGGTATGACGCACCTTTGACCGATGCACTTCGCCATCATCATCCTCCCCGCCCACGCCCAGGATCTTCCTGGTCTTCAGGCGGCTCACAAGGTCCGTCTGGCTGTGCTTCTTCATGAGCGGAGGAGGCTGTTTGGCTGCCATGTTGTCCTTTGCTGAGGGACATGGGGAGACACTGGCCTCAGCCATCGTTCCTGCTCGACTTCCAGACCCCGGGTCCCAATGTAGGGTGAGAAGGGTGTGGCCAGGCCCTACCCAGGGCCTGAGAGAAGATGAAGCTGCAGCTGCCTCAGTTTCCTCTCCTGTAAAATGGGTTGAGGAGGATGCTGCAGCCTGGCCCCCCCATGGACATGGCACAAGCCAGGTGCTTGGGTCAGACAAAGCCTTACAGTCATCCCTTGAGTGGCATATGGGCTTTAGAAAAGGCATTTGAACCGGGATGGATCTCACTGACAAGATTTAGGGGTCATCGAGACAAAAGAGACTTCAGGGAGGTAAGGATTCTGCCCAAGCCCAGAGAGACCCTCCTAAGCCCTAAGCTCTGGGCCACATGGACCTGCCCAGACTATGCCCCACTGCCAGCAAGCCGGCCTGCTGGTCTTCCTGCCCCCTAGACATCCCAAAAATAAGGGTTCAGGTAGTGCCATACCTCCCAGACCTCACCCACTCCCTGACATCGGCATCCACAGCCTCTACTTCCCACCCCCACCCCCACCCCCACATGCACCCACCATCTTCCACAGCCCCCAGCCCTGGCAACCAGCAATACCACACAGGCCAGTCCTGGGCACACACTGTGAGGTGAGCAGTGAGCCAGGTGCTGAGATGGGCACTGGAGTCTGAGATGAGTACTCCTCCCCTGTGTGCAGTCCTCACAGTCTAAGGAGACAGAGTATGGGGGGGGTGACAAGGTGAGGCTCTGGCTGACCCCAGGCAGCCCCAGAACTCTGCATCACAAGACCCTGAAGGATGGGTGCAAAGGAGGATGATTCCACAGGTGAGGAGAGTCCTCCTGGAATGTCCAGAGGCCAGCTGAACAATAGGAAAAAAGCATCACAGCCAACCTGTGCACCAGCCAGTGCCAAGTGCCCTGTGCACCCCAGAGTCTCATTTTCACCCACAGCACCCTCGAGCACACTCATTCCAATCAGAGTGCAGAAGCTGTCTTCCCTCCTCCAAGCCACCTGCTGCCCGGTGCCAGGTCCCTGAGCGTGTCTTCCAGCCCCAGGGTATGTTCCTGGATCACCCAGGTTCCTTTTCAAATCTGCCAGACTCTCGAAATGAAAGAATCATCCCAACAAACACAACAGCAGAGAGGCATGGACTGCGGATGCAGATGGAATCCATACATTAGGAGGAGGTCCAGTGGCTTCTGTTCAAAATGACCACTGGGCCAGCTGGAAGAGCGAGGCCTGGGCCCCAGTCCTGACACCCAGCCCCCTTGCTCCTAGTTGGTAAAACGAGTGGTTGTTGTTCCTTCCTGTGCCTGCTGGGGGTGCTGGAGACACTGGCGGCACTACCAGGGCTTCTGACCCCAGACAGACTGAACACACACCCCAGCATCCCTAACCCTCCCTCTGCCAAGTCATACAAGGGTGCAGAGCTCAGCCCAGTCCACCCCTCCTCTAAGGATGGAGAGGTCAGTCACCTGGCCACATCCTTCCCATGTCCCCTCTGACCCTTCATTTTAATCCACGCAGACATGACTGTGCAGATAATTCATGTCACTTTCTCCTCCAGGTCAGGTACCGGGCTCACATGTCCAGACTACAGTGGATGTGTGCCATCCCAGTCATACCCTGATCCCCACTTCCAGCAGTCACGGGTGTGATGCCTGTCACTCTAGACTCATCTGGATTTTCTCAGCTGTTGCATAAACAGAATCCCAGCAGGGTGCCTTTCTGGGCTCACCAAGGCCTGGTACCCCAAGTGCCCATTCCTTTTTAGTGCACATCAGGATTCTGTGGGACAGTTGAGCCACATGAGGGACATCCAGTTGTCTCTAGCCTCCCTTTGCATGTAGTTGATGGGATCACACATTCCCATGCCTCCGGGGTAAATGGCCCAGAGTGAGCCTGCTGAGGTGTGTGGACAAAGTGGACATCCAGGCCACCACACATGCCTCCCACAATGCACATCCACTTCAGCTCTCCCATGCTCAAGCCAACGCTTGCTGTGGACCATTTCTATTTTGACCCCACTCTTTAAGGCCCCTGGATTCTTTCTCATGGGGCCAGATGTGACAGGCTACCTAACTCAATCCTCCTGCGCCCTTCATTAGTCTTGTGACCTTGGGTGAGTCACCTCACTCATCTGAGCCTCCGTTTCCTCATCTGTGAAATGGGACTTTAGCTCCAACGTCCTAGAGACCTTGAGGCAGTAAGAGAAAATGGGTCAGAGTAGGAAGAGAGGTAGGTGCACAGAAGAGAGCTCTCTGTGACAGCGTGGGTATGGGACACCAGAGTTCAGCTGGTGTAGAGAATGGGGTACCTTGTCATCGGCAGTTAGAGCAAATGTCTTTTCTCTGAGGTCCAGTGTTCCCATCTGAGCTATGGGAACAACCACCCACCCCCACTCCCAACCCCACCCCAAGCTGGCCTAAGGAGAAGCAAGACTCTGGGCAAAACCAAATTCAGAAAGTGCCGACCGCTGGGGCCACAGCTGGAGGGCTGCACACTTGCTGCCTGGACTCACTTCTGGAATCTGCAGTGGGGCTTAAGTGGGCCTCTAAACCATCTGCTTAGCGTCTGTGCCTCAGTCTCCCCACGTCTCACGTGGGAAAGAAGGGGCTAGCTCAGAAAATGCTGTGAGAAGCATGCTGTCTCCCTCAGGTCTGCACTCAGTGTCCTGTCTTAGACAGTGTCTGGTGAAGATGACAGTTAGCAGCCTACCACCCTCCCCAGTGCTTCCTCTACACCTTGTCCAGTGACTCTGGACAGAGAGGACCAGGAGCCTGGTTTCATTAGTACCTCCCCACCACCCGGGACCAAGCCCCCAGACTTCAGTGCCCTGTACAAGACCAGTTTTAGCATGTCCCTCCTTGTGGGTCTGGAAGCTTCCCAGCACTGTTTTCCTCTGCCCCATGACTCACCCACCAACACACACACACACACACACACACACACACACACACACACACACACACAGGTGCACCCACCTTCCGGCCTCCCCTCCCCCACCCTTCCCTACCAAAGCCACTTGCCAAGGGTTTCAGGCCTGATATCATTTTAACGTAAGTGATGGCCTCTCCCCCTCCATTCCTGGGAACCCTGGCCACACACTGGCTTTGAGCCACTGAATCAGGCCTTGATTCTTGGCCCTACCTACTGATGAGCTGCAGGCTTGAGGAGAGCCACCAAAGCACTCTCAGCCTCAGTTTCCCTCTGTGAAATGGGGATCAGGGATGCAGAAGTGCCAGAGAATGTAGGTGTGTACCCTCCAGTCAAGTGCGCTGCCCTGGGTGGGGTCTGTCTTCCTACCTGCTGCCTTTCCTTTCCTCACCCAGCCGACAAGGCTGGAAAAGGCCCCTGCCACTCAGGCCCGCCAGGCTCCCGGCAAGCTGTTCTGAGGGCCTCCACACTCCCACTGTGACTGTGGGAGGGGTGGCCAGTCCTCCACCCTCATGCTCACCGACGTGGAGAAGAACAGGGCTGTCAGACTCCTCGGCAGCCATCCTCTCAAAGCCCGCAACTCTCCAACCTTCTAAGAGTGACAGTCACTCTGAGCCCCATCAAGGGGGGAGTCCTCCCTGCCAGCTCTACCCTGCCCTCCTCCGCAGGGTGCTTACCCCTGGCCATTTACAACTTAGGTCGTATCACTTCTCATTTCCTAGGTCCAAAGGCTGACCCCACAGGAGAGCAGAGGGCCTGTGCTCCTCAGAGCACCTGTCCTCACAGCCCAGGTCTCCCAGCTGCAGTAGACGGGGACAGCCAGAGAGGGAGACAGGGCAGGCTCTTGAGCCCTCCACACAGAACAGCTGGAACTTAGGGAACTTAAGGGATCGCCCTAAGCTTCATGCAAGCCGGTGGTGGCCTGGGACAGGAGAGGGGTGTAGAGGATGGGGCAGAACCACTCTCTAAAGAGGCATGCACTTTAGGCCAGTGGTTCCATCAGGAGCGCCAGTATAATGACGTGGATGATAGTGCCTTCCTGGCCAGGGGAGTGGGTGTCTCAAGACAGGAACAGGAGGATTCTGGGGGGAACAAGGCCAGGGATGAGGAGTACCCCTTCTTTTTTATTTCTTTTTCCTTTTATTTTTTTATTTTTTATTTTTTTAGACAAGGTTTCCCTGAGTAACCCTGGCTGTCCTGGAACTCACTTTGTAAACTAGGCTGGGCTTGAACTCAGAGATCCACCTGCCTCTGCCTTCTAAGTTCTGGGATTAAAGGAACACAAGTTTAATGATTAGTAAAACTTGGATTCAAATTTTAACTCTTCCTCTCCACTGCTCTGTGACCTCAGGAAAATTACTTAGCCCCTCTGAGCTTCTAAGTCCTCATCTAAGAAACTAGTCCACTCATCAGGTTTGTGATGTACCATAAAGAGGGCAGTCTAGGAGCTGGGCCCCTGAATTGTGCTACACTAAGGACAGCAGAAAACTGTGTTATTAATGAACTCCTAGCCAGACTCAGCCCTGGGCAGTAGAGCTGATGAGATAGGGGCTCACACCTCCCAAACTGACCCTGGAGGACTTCCCCATCCTTCCCAGGAAGGCTGGTTACCATAGAAACCAACGGACTACAGAGCTGTCCTGACATGGGAGGCTGTGCCCAGGAGGGCTGGCTTAGGAAACCTGCTGCCCTGGGAGGGGAGGGAGGAAGGGACCCAGAACACCCACAGCTGCTCGGGTGACTTCCCCTGAGTCACAGCCATAGTCCCTCAGCCAGGGAGCCACTTCCTCCCCATCGTGAGCACAGACACAGGGGCTGCAACTGCCCTCCTTCAGTGAGGAGAGCCGCCTACATGTCCTGCCTGAACAGAGGACAGGAGCCAGTGGCCAGCACATCCAGCCTAGGAACCCCCTTAAAGTCCACATTATCACCTGTGACAATAGCCAAGTCCGTTCCATTTTTTTCAGATGAGAGCACTAAGGCCCCAGTGACTTATTTATTCAAGAGTGCCTGGCTCGAAGGGTGTGGCCAAGCTAGAATTCAAGTTTGTTGTGAGCTGAGCTTTTCACTGGATCTCCTGAGAGGGTCTAGGGAGGGGAGGTTGGGGAATGAATGTCTGTGTTTGTGTGTGTGTGAGTGCCTGGTAATGGAGTGTTCCTGGAAAACACACACACACACACACACACACACACACACACACACACACACACACACAGCCAAACACAACTGAGCTTCAAGCCATCTTCCAGAATAATCTCCCCTGGAAGTCTTTGTGTGTCCCCAGTACCTGCAGAGCCCTCCCTAGGACTGGCCTCCCTGGGGTTCAGGGCCTGTGATGTGGGCAGGGCCCTGGGAACTGGTGCCACAGATTGGAGACCATTGTTCTGTTATCTCTGCAAAGAATAACTGGAAGTGGGTCTGAACAGAGCTATTTGCAAGCGAGGACAGTGAAAGGCAGAGTTCAGAGTTTGGAGGGCCTAGTGAGAGGGTAGGTGGAGAAGACTCTGCCCCTGGGCCCCAGAGCCTCCCCTAGGGTACCCCCAATAGTCTGCGACAAGATGGAGGTCTAACCACCTTCTAGGAATCAACTGCTGGGGCCCTGTGGCAAAGTGACCCACATCTCAAAGTGTCACAGGGAGCAAAAGGTGAATGCATCACGTTCTCACCCCAGGCTTGCATTCCCAGACCTGGTCTCAGGAGGGCCTGCTGCTGTGTGAGGAACCATATTCCCTGCAATTGGGTGTTATGCCTCACCCACACAGCCAAGGGTCACAGGACACAGTCAGCAGTATTGACATGTATAATGTCCTCTGTGGCATGGGTCTCTCTGGAGATCTTCCAGGCCCAAGCAAAGGGGAAATGGAAGGGATGGTGTTGTGCACAGCACCTGCTAGTAGCCTAGCTGAGCCACAGTCCCCGCAGAACAGAATTATTATAGCATGCTGCCTAGGTAGACAGAGCAGTGACCGGTGGGTGGGCTGGACTGGCACCTCTCACCGGCTCAGTAGTCGCTAAGCTGCTGTGAAAGGTGAGGAGGACAAAAGGAGGAGCCAGTAGACAAAGACCACGATGTGAAATCCTCCAGCCTGGGAGCCATGGCAGCAGACCCATCCCAGCGGCAAAGCTATGGAGTCCATGCCCGGTTCCTCGAACCTTCAGGAACCTGACCCTTGGATCTCAAGCCTCAGGGTTTGCCCTGCCACTGGGAAGTCAAGGTGTCCTGAGTCACTGTGCTTCAAGGGGTTCAGCTGAGGTCACTGGCGTAATGACCCAGAGCTAGCCTTCACCACAGTTTTCTGTGTAGAAGTTGGCAAGTGTGGTCCCGAGCCTCCCTCCCCCCTCCAGGTTTGACTAGGCAAGCAGGACTCCAGCAATATTAAGCACATTCATTTACATTTCTACTTGGCCCTGCCCAGCCTTGGCAGACCTTCCTGCCTCTCCTACTACCTTGTAGAGATTTTATCTCCTCACGGGTCCTCTCAAGGGTCCAGGAACATAGAAAAATTAAATTATAGCTTAAGAGTTCTTATGAACACTGACAGTCATCAGCTCTAAAGGTTAACTGCTAACAATGGCTGTCTGCTTACAGCCAGCTCCTCTGTCAGCAGCCAGGGGTTAACTTTTAACCCCCTTGCCCCTTATAGCCAACAACTGCCTGGACCAAAGTTAACGACCTGACTCCTAGCATGTACTCTGCACCTAATGCCTTCCCCCTTACTATAAAAAGGGGCCCATAACCCCCTTCCAACTGCCACAGCCTTGAAATCCAACTCTGGCTGTGGCCTCAGCTAGCTGACAAGCTTTTGTGCCCTGAAGTGGTGTATTTTTCCTTTTTTCCTTTTTTTTTTTCTTTATTCTTTTCCTGGAATAAAGTTTGCTTCTGGTTTAGTAGACTTTGGTGGTCTGTCCCCCATTATTGCAAGACCCTGGACCCAGCGCTCTCTCTGTCTTTGAAAGCCGGCTGGTTTCCAGAGGGGCAAAGGAAAAGCCTTGAATTTCATCACATATATCTTCAGAGCTTAGAGGACAAAACATAAAGAATCCTTTGCTGTGTTGGAGGAGGTGGGTGGGGCCCAGGCCTGGGAGCCGCGTCCCTTGGGGGCTGGGGAGGGGCTTCACCCAGAGGTCTGAGGCAGTTGCCCTATGCAAGGCAGGGCAGCTTCTCACACAGCCTCTCACCACTCAGAAGTCATTGACAGGGCCTTTCCTGTCCCGCTGTCACTTGCAAAAAGGCAAGACACAGCATGGAGAATTCCTGTCCTTTTCAACCCTGAGTGGGCCAGCCTCCCCAGAGCCTGGTGACCGAGCCAGCGCCCTCAAGGGCAGCCGGCCCCATCATCCATCAGGACAGTCCTGTGAATAAGGCAGCAGCCCCCCTTCCCAGCCATTATCACCCCTCCCCAGGCCCCTCCCTGCTGCTCAACCACACAGAAAGGTTAACTGGGGGGCTTCCTTGAAGGCATACTCCGTGCTAAGCCAGTGTCCTCAGACTAAATGGTCTGGAGCCCTGCTTTCCCCTGGGTAGGGAACCCCAGTTCAAGGCTGACACTTCCCTCCCCATACTCAGGTTCTGGATGAGTGGTTAACAAGGCAAGTCACTCCTCAAAGGGTCCATGCTCACATCCTGGCTCTGCTCCCCATACCCTAAGAACTTGTGTGGCCTTGGGAGAGGGACCTGCTTCTCTGGGCCTCAATTTCCTCGTCTATTAAATGGGCATAGCAATGACACTTACTTTCCCTGATTAGAAGCTGCCTATGAACACCCAGAATAGCTTGTATTTTGTAGCCAGTGCTCAACAATGCTGCTGTTTAGACCTGAAGACTCAACTTCTTGGTCTGTTTCCCCCTTTACTAGATCAGTGTCTGAGCAGACCCCTTCCAGATTCCATGCCCACACAAAAGAGTGCTCCAAAGAGGGCAGTATCAGGAAAAACTGGGGTGAGACAGAATAGGGGTGTTTCTGGGTCAGGACCAGCACACTGATTGAGGCAGGTGGGGAGAAGCATGGGGGTCTTGGAAGATAGAGAGTTTCCAGGGCACTCAGCCTGGGTGGCTATCTCCCTGTACCTGACTGCTATGGCTGTGGGATGGACACAGAGAAGACTACTGGGGTGAGGCCTTCCCACCTGTATTCAGAACACAGTGGCCAACAAGTGGATGCCACTCCTTGAGGGTGGGGGGTGATGCAGACCTGGGGGGGGGGTGCTGCTAGCTTGCAGATCCTCTCTTAGCATCAATTCTCTCAACTATGAGACTGGGGGGGGGGTCCCCGTCCTTTCTCACCAGTGCCTAACTCTTCCCCGCCCCACTCCACAGAAGCAGCATGTTGCTGCCTCGGGCTCTTGGCACAGGCTACTCTGCAGAATTGGAAAAGCATCACTGACCACTCTTTAAAATGGCCTCAACACCCCAACACTCTACATGTTCCCCAGACCTCTGTCCTGCATTATAGAATTTGCCTTCTCCCTCTTTCTGAGATGGGGGTCTTCCTACATAGTCCGGACTGATCTGGAACTCAAACTCTTCCTGCCTCCGCCCTCTGGGTCCTGGGACAACTCCAAGGCACCAGGCAAGACCCAATCGCTTATTTATTTGCCGCTCCTTGCTTAAGCCACAGAGAAGAGTCTTTGCGGCTTCCACAGGTGTGCGGGGACCTGTGGGACCTGGGCTAGCCGTTTGTGTCAAAGCTCTTTTGTGTAGTGCTCCCAGATGCTTCAGGCGGTAAATGAACACATAGAAAAGGCAGGAACCTTGAATGAAGGAAGACCCTGGCCCTAGCCAGGAGCCTCAGGCCTCTCCAGCAGAGGGGGCTGTCACAAGTTCAGCCTACGAGGAGCGGAGCTGCGAAGTCGGGGGCAGGAAAGGTAAAAGCAGGGGACACCAAGTGGAAGAGGCAGCCAGACTTGAGAGTCCTGCAGAAGAGAAGCCAGAGCAGGACTAGCCAGAGCTAGGACACAGAAACCAGAGGGGACTCTAGGGGAGGGCGCCGTCTAGACAAAGGCGACAACAGAAATCTGAAGTATACTCTTATTTCCCAACGACCCGACAATAAAAAAAAAAAATTTTTTTTTTGGACTCAGACTGAGCCTGGGGCTGCCACTAAGAGGCAGGTGGTGTCTCTCCGGATTCTTCCACGAACCCACCATAGTCCCACCACCGCCGGCTCCGGGAGCCTCCAGAGGGGGCGTTCCAACGACAGGCACAGCTGTATGGGCCCCCCAAAACCCAGGGACTTATCTGCTCCCGCCAGGTCCCATCCAGAAAAGTTTGTCTTAAAAAAAAAAACGAAACAGGAAGTGCGGGCAGGGGGACTTCGATGAGGCCTTGGCCGGGTTCTTCAGGCTTTGGGGCAAGGTGGGGGCGGTTCCTGGGCCTCTCCCGGCTCCTCCACCCCACCGGCGGGAGAAGCCAGCTCCACCCAGGCTGCAAGAAGGAGGCGAGAGGGGACCCTAAGCGAACATCTGGTCCTGAGGTGTCCCGGGGATGGTGCGCTGAGTATTTTTGCGCACTACATGGGACCCCAATCCACCCTGCGACAGCCAAAGGCCCAACGCTGCCCCTTCGCAGCTAACCGCGCCGATTAGAAGAGAGAGGATCGCCCTGGTTCACCCTCCTGACCCCCCTGGACTAGGATCCGGCCCAGCCATGTTTCTGTCCGCTCCTCTCCAGCAGGGACTCTGGAGTGTCACCGGCCTTGCCCCTTCCCCCTCCTATCTATTCCTCATTTCCACGCGGCTGCTGACACTCCTCCACTTTGTGAGGAGGGAGACCGCGACTCCTCCAGTCCCCCACCCCCACCCCGCACCCATACTGAAGGTCCGGCCAGACCAGTGGGCAGCGGGAACCCTGCCACCTCCTCCGCCCACGTACCACTGGGGGCAAGGACCTGGGAACTCGCAAGTTTGCACGGCGCAATCCCCGGGCCAGGAAACAAAGGCGGGAGGGGGTGCGGTAGCGAGAAAGGGGGAGGGGACTGAGAACTAAGCGCGGAAAGACAGAGACCCCGCGATAGAAGAAACTGCTTGTCGCTCCGTTCTCTCTGGCTCCAAAGCAAAGAGCTATAGCCTGGGAGAAGGCCAAGGGCTAAATAAACAGCCCCGGGGGAAGGAGGTGGCAGAGAAGAGAGCAGGAGGAGAAAGGGAAACCGAGTCAGTGCAAGGAGACAAACAAAAAGGACAGAGGACCGCGCCTCGAGGAGCTCAGCGGGGGTCCCGGGCTCCGGCAGACCCGCAGGTGCCAAGTGTCCCGGCGCCTGGCTGGTGTGCGCAGGGTGCTCGCTGCCCCTAGAGGTCCCTAAGGCCCCCCAGAGTCCCCGGGCTCCGCTGCGCAGGCAGCGGCCGGCGCGGTGGCAGCGGCGGGGAAGTGCGAGGCTAGCAGCGGCGGAGGCAGAGGACTTACGTTCCTAGCGCGCGGGGTGCTGCGCTCGCGGAGCTGGCGTGCCCCGCAGACGCTTCGGCGGAGAGAGTCTCACATCGCGGCGCCGCGCTGGGCGAACAGGGCAGGGCAGGGCAGGGCAGGCTGGACTCCTGCGCCGCCCGGCTCACCCGAGTCTGGCGGCCCGCACTGGTCCCTCCTCTAGTGCCGCGCACAAGCCAATGGCGCGCCGTCCCCTCCCACGCGCCCGGCTGCCTCGCCCCCGAGGTGGCCAGGGCGGGCACAGAGGGGTTGGGGGACCCGGGGCTGCAGCCGAGGCCTTGCCCGGCGCCGCCTGCGGGGGGCGCACCCCCGCTTGGCCAGGGGATCCCCGGACGGGGACACCCTGCCGCTTCGCCGCCCAGGACTTTCTCGGAAGTTCTGAAAACAGCGCCCCTTTCCCGGGACTGCAAACATCCCCCTATGAGTTGATAAAATACCCATTCTCAGGCCTAGACCAGTGTCTAGGAAGGAAGGGACCGGCTTTGGCTGGCAGCCCCCACCCAGTGTGAAATAACACGGTTAATAATGGTCACCGTTTGCTGAAACACTTTCATAAATGAAATCTTCGCGTTCTCAGCAGCCCAAGAGGTAAATAGGGCTAGCTCCAGTTCACAAAACCGTGAGCTATTAATGCTTAGCCTAGGCCTGAAGATAGTGGAAAATAGGTATTCTGTCAGCCCAGCTTGCTTCCTCAGCTTGAAGGGACTGCTAAATGACAAGAACTCTCACCCCACTGAGACCTTCGACCTGAGAGTCCCTGTGCTGTATGCTGCATGCCAGGGCTGGGGTCTTACCTGGGACTGCAGAATATTTGTTAGAGGAACCAAACAGACTTTTATCTCAGCCCATGCCAAGAGAGTGTTTCTGGGTGATCTTTGAGGGGTCCCGGGAGGTCTTCAGGAGCGGTCTTCAGGAGCGAATCGGCCTAAAAAGGCAGGCTCCTACACCAGCCCATCCCTTTTATAGTCAATTGCCCAGGGCCTGCCTCCTGCTGAGATCTTGTCTTCAGGACTGGAGGTAAGTAACTACTGCAAGCCTGGAGGGAGGGTGGGGATGCAGAAGCAAGGTAAAGAAGTGGGGCAGAGAGGAGAGTGGCCGCCCCCTAACCCCCACTAGGTGTGCCTCTGGCTCCTGAGTTTTGCTTTGCTTTTCTACTCCAGGCTGTAGAAAACAGAATACCTGAGTTCAACCCCTAGCTCTGTCTTTTAGCATGGCCCTGGGCAAGCAAGTTACCTAACCTCTCCAAGTCTCCCTATCTACAAAATGGGTGTGGCTTACAGCAGGAAGTGCCCTGTGGCTGTTGCTGGGATTTCCAGTTACAGCAGCAGCCCCTGCTTACCAAGCCTGACCATGTGTGAGGTACTAATGAACCACGCAGGCTCCATGGCCCTCCCAACAGCTGGGGCTGTACAGGAGGGGCTGTGCCCTTTGCAAGGAAGTAAACAGAACAGTGCCTGGTGCATAGCAAGCCAGCTCTCAGTGATGGTTAGCCTCCTGATTACCAAGGCAACTAAACTCCCTTCCCACAGTGCCACCCGCTCTCACTGAACACCTGGCTAGTGATGGCCAGTAATGAATGAATCACTCAGCCAGTCACGTCTGTGGCTCTGGATCAGGCCTGTCTCAAAGAGTGTGGAGTGAAACACATATCCAAGCCACCTGTCCCTGACTGGGGGCTTCATCATGGTCTTGTTTCTGAACAGTTTAGGGTTCTGGGCAATGTCCCTGGAACCCAGTGGCATCCCTGAGCACCCTCCCAGACTTGGAGACACCTCCCAGTGTTCCACCAGAAGCAAGACCTGAAGGTAGAATTCCGGAGGCTGGATCTGATGATGACTCCTACCTATGATTAAGAGGCTCTATTACAAGGAGTGAGCTAGCTCACTGTCACTAAAAGCATTCAAGCAGAGCCAAGGAGGAGCCAGAGAGACTCACCAGTGGCAGAGCTTGCCCCCTTCAGTGGTGCTGGATGTAGATAGAGCCTCTGTGCTCTGGGTATCTGTGTTCTGGGGCTTCCATGTCCATCTGTAAGAAGGTAGGAGCCCCATAATGCTTTGCAAAGGAGGTGTAGCTAGCTACCCAGATGGGCCCTGTATACCAGGTAAAGTGCTGAGTCCCAGGGCCTTGGAGTTGACAGAAGGGTATCCCTGTTCTCAAAAGGATTCCCAACCTCTTGGGAGGACAGATTTGTATCCACAATCTCCAGAAGGGAATCATATCTCAGCCTCAGCTGATAGACTGGGAGATCACAGAACACAGAGCTCAGAGGGTATCCACACCAGCACATCCAAGTGCAGGCCCCTCTGATGGACCTCATCAGCTCTCTCTGGCTTTGACTTGCACACTGCCAGGCAGAGTGCTCACTACTACTAAGGCAGCCTCTTCCTAATTGGAAAAATTGTGCTGAGTGGCAAGAGACTAGCTACCCATCTCTCATTCATTTCCCTAGAGTGCCCACCTCTGTCCATACACTTCTCCAAAGCAATGTGCATTTGTTTAAGAACAAGTCTTCTAACAATAGATGGAGACAGGATGGGGTGTCCTTCCCAGAAGTGCCTGGCATTGTAAAAGAGAATGCATGCTGAGCCCTTTGTCCAAACATGTTTCTGAGTTACCTCATGTTCCCATTGGCTGGAGGTAAGCTTACCTGGTCAGGCACATCAGAACATGAGGCAACACAGATATTTAGTGTGCATGGATTCTGAGGGTAAAAGCGGCTCCACACTCTCTGTGCTGGTGACCCTCTGTTGCACCTTGGAGGGAAATGGACATACAGCCATCACTGCTCCTTAGAGCTTGTGAGAAGCCAGTGAAGTGACTGGATAAAAAGGTTTGCCAAATGGAAACTTGGATTCTTATTGTTCCTGTAGAGGCTGGACTCTGAATGTGCTAAAATGTTCTACTGAAAGCCTCGGGAGTGGGGCTGGAGTTGGGGAGCAGCCAACCAATGAGGGTCACTCCTACGGAGACCCAGCAGCTGCTGCTCCATCTGTCCTGTCCTGGGCTTCCTCAGCAAGAACAGCAGCACCTCTGTGCCCTAGAGGGAGGACGTATGGGCAAGTGTGTGGGTGACTGCGCCAGTCCTGTGTGCAGGTGGGTGTGAGCAATGGGGGAGAGGCACACAACTCACTTCTGGACTGTGGTCCCTGGGGAAGAGAATATGCTTTCAATGAGCAGGGCATGGTGACGCATGCATGACGGTGATCCTAGCACTGCAGAAATGGAGTCAGGAGGATCAAGAGTTCAAAGGCATCCTCAGCTACATAAGCTATATGAGACACCATCTCCAGATCAAACAACAACAAAACAAGGTTCAGATTAGAGAGAAGGCTTAGTAGATCAAAAGCTTACTGCACAAGCATGACTGCCTGAGTTCAATCCTTAGGCCCTACATAAAGGTGGAAGGAGAGAACTCACTTTACACAAGTTGTTCTCTGATCCCAGCATGTGTGCTGTGACATGGGTACCCCCATCCTACGCACAATAATAGTAACAGTGATAATGACTAAAAACGGAGGTGCTTGCAGTTCGAGGAGGGTCTCGGGGAAAGGAGAGGGCTGTGGGAGCTAGCACTGGGCATGATCTTTGGAGCAGGGCCCAGACAGAAAGGTCTCAGCAATGCCACCTCCCTGGACATGTTGGAGGAGGACAGGACTGTCTGAGTCCAGTGGTAGCTAAGCCTGGGGATATTGGCCTTGACAAGCATAGGTTGAAATCCTGGGCCAGCAGTTCTGCTTCTCTGAGCCTCCGTTTCCTTCTCTGTGAGAATCGAGTTAAGAACTGGGTGAACTTTATAGGAGTCGAAGAAACTTCAGCCATGACACTAAGCCGTTAGCTTGGAGCTGCTGCTGCTGCTGCTGCTGCTGAGCCACCGCGGCCGCCAGGAGCAGGGTAGAGGTGCTTCTGAAGCTGTAAAGCTTGCCTCCCAGGTGACAGCTGTTGAGCCAGGGTGAACTGAGGCTGCCACAGGGGTACCTTTGAGGCCCAAGGGGAAGCTGACTCCTCTGAGGCTCCCCTCACTTCCATGGCTCCCTTCTTTGTGAGCCTGCCTAGCCAGGACCTTTTGGGGTAGCTTTGGGCTGGACACAGTTTTGTGGGTCTGAAGGAGAAGGGGAGGATCAGGAATTTCCAGGCTGGCCCTCCCCCCCCTCATGCAGCCTGCTTCTCCTCTTCTTCTTCTTCAGGATGTAAACTAGCCCCATCTCATCCTCGACTCATGCCCCCATGGCTGCCCCCACCCCACCCCCACTGACTCATATCCACTGCCACACTTGGCTATGGGAGCAAGAAATGTCACACAGCTCCTTACCTGGAAGAAAGAAGCCATCAGCAGGGGAGGTGGGCAGGAGGACTACAGTGAAACTCAGGCCTCTCAGAGGAAGAATGGCAAGAAGCCAACCAGTGCCATCAGTAGCAGGAAAGCTGAGGAGCTGACAAGACCAGACCAGCAAATCCTTCCTGGACCAAGTGAGGTACAAGGAAGGCCCTGGCTCTCTCTAACTAGCTTAGTGGCCTTTGACAGGTTACTCAGCCTCTCTGAGCCCATTTATCTGTCAAATGGAAAAAGGTATCACGATGATGACCGGGGCACTGAGGGATTGAGGGAGCTGGATGTGTCAGCCCTTAACTCAGGGCCCCATTCACAGGTTCTCAATCAGACACTCATTGAATCCATGATGAATGAACAGAAGATGGCAGAGATGGGGGCAGGAAGGGCATGCTGCTCCCTGCAAGAAAGTCATCCTTCCTTGGCTGGGGATAGAGTAGGGACCTGGTATCCTAGATGACACTTCCGCAAATCAGGTAAGAGCCTCAGGCTGCCTGGAGACTGAAGAGTACTGACCCCTGGTATGAAAATTGCTGTGGGTATGCGGGCACAGAGGGCAGCAGATTCTTGGTCCTCAGCTTGGTAACTCCCAGAGGCCCTCACAACAGTCACTCTGGGCTGAGGGCTGTGTTCTGGCCCCTGAGCCTCTAGCTTAAGTTATAACCAGTCTTTTAACTGTCTCCTGCTCAAAAGGATGCTGGGTCCCTTAAGTACCACACCCAGCAGACTTCATATTCTCTCAAAGAAAGACATCCTGACCCCACACTAGAAGCTTTCCTGGTTTGAGTAGCCTTAAGTCTTTTGAGGTTGGTCTCTTTATTCACCCATTTTATAGACAAGGAAATAAAGGCTCAATTACTCATACACTACACAGGATGCAACCCTAACAGTCCAGCCCAGAGCCCAAAGTGGCTCTGGTTCTGCTGGTGGCAACAGATTGCCAGACCTCCCACAGACAATGTCCTGAAGGGTCCCAACTTTTCCTTCAAACTGTCACCCGTGTTTACCAAAGGAAATCACATGTGATCCCAGGAAAACATTTGTCAAGCAGAATTTTTAAAAATGTCCATGGGTGCTTGAGTGTGTGCATGTGCACATGTGCACATGCATTTAGAAGATGTGCACAACTTCAGGTATCCTCATCAGGAAGGCAACCCACCTTTGAGACTGGGTCTCCTTGAGACTGGGTCTCTATAGCTGACCATGTAGTCTGTCCAGTGAGCCCCCAGATAGTCACTGTCTCTGCTTCCCAGGGTTGGCATTACAAGTGCAAGCCACCACACCGGTTTGTTTGTTTGTTTGTTTGTTTGTTTTTTTTAACATGAGCTACTGGGGACCGAATTCAGCTCCTCATGCTTATGTGGCAAGCGCTTTACCAACTGAGCTATCTTTCTCAGGCTGTGGATTCTTGATTACAAATGGCTTTACCAAGTTGTGGTTCTCAGAGTACATTGGGGAGAGAGTCTTAAAAATGTATGCACCCCGACACAGGCAACGGATTAGAAAACTGGGCTGGGCAGGGGTTCCCAGGGCAGTCACCTTCCCACAAGCCTCCAAGGGATTCCACAGAGTGCATTAGACAGACTTGGGGGAGGTGTCAGGCTCCTACACTGGCTCATTAAAATGGATCCTTTTCCAGGCAAGATGCACACTGGTAATCCCAGCACTCAGGAGGCTGAGGCAGAAAGGTGGTGAGTTTGAGGCTAGCCTGAGCTGCATACCAAGAGCCTGTCTCAAACAAAGCAAACAAACCCAAAACACTCTTAACATTTGGAGGGCTGGGGGTGTAGCTGGATGGCACAGCATTTGCCTAGCATGCACAAAACCCTGGGTTTGATCTCCAGTACACAGAGGAAAGGAAAGGGTGGGAGGGGAGGGGAGGGGGAGAAAGGCTGGGGGTATAGTTCAATGGTCCAACCCTTGCTGGTGTAGTGTGAGATCCTGATTTGAACTCTCAGAACCACAAAGGAGGGGAGGGTGGGATGAAGAGAAGGGAGAAGAGGAAAAGGGGAAGGAAGGGGGAAGAGGAGGAAGACATAGGGAGGAGGGGGAGAGAAGGGAAGGGCAGGAGGAAGCAGGGGAGAGGAGGGGAGGAGGGGGGAAAGGAGGAAGGCCAGGAGGAGGCAGAGGGAGACCAGTGTGAGTAAGCACTTTAATTAACACTTAGGTGCTTTTCTGCTTTTTTTTCCACTGGTAAGGCCAAGGCCAGATACCACGCACCATGGAAATGGTAGCAAAGTGGCTGGAGCCCACCCTGGTGGGTTCTGGGTTACTGTTTGCTTTCTCAGCACCCACCTGCTAGCGGGTGGGTGGGGAAAGGGGTTGGAGAGGAGCTTGGAGGGAGCATCATCTTCCCGCTGCGGGGAGGGCGCCGTGGGTGTCGCTCCCTCCCGGCGCTGCAGCCCCAATCGTCCCGCAGCTCGTCCGCCCGCCTGCGTTCCGGGCGATCGGTTTATTAATACTCGGCGCTGCCGAGGCGGATCGCAGCAACAAAGGCGGCTCTCCCGGCGCCCAGCGTCCTTATGTAACTGCTGGGAGCTGCACAGCCCAGGCGGCCTGCCTCACCCCGGGCTGGGCCATCCCCATGAGCACCTGTGAGGCGGCTTCACCCGGTGTTCCTCCCTCTGAAGAGCTAGGCATAGCCCCCAGCCTCGGAAGGGGTCTGGTGGATAATCTCCAGTCCCAGGGGACCCTTAAGACTGAGCAGGCGCCCTTCCCTCAGCCTCCAGCGCCCCAGGCTCTCCCTCCATCAAAGCGAGGGGGAGAAAAGCCCAGTGTTGTGTGGGACTTCAGGGTGCAGATCTTATGGGTGCATAACAAACTCAGCAACCTCTGGGAGGTGGCCCATCGCTCAGATGCGAAATGGGGTTCCAGGTTGTCTTTACACACACACACACACACACACACACACACACACACACACACACGCAGAAAGTTGAATCCTTAAATCTGTGGGTGGCTGGTGTTCTCCTCAGCCTCAGATCCTGCAGATCTCTAACCACCACAGATCTTATTGCCCCCATTTCTTCGGAGCAGGGCTTCAACCCTCCTGACCTTTGCTCAGGCTGGGCCTCCAGCAGCACCCTCATCCACGGAAGTCCTTCCTACTTAGAATCTGAAGGGCATCTTCTAGTTCCGAGCACACCTGGCCATGGCAGCTGCCACACCGAATCACAGAATTCATTGTCACCTGTCTGTCCCCAGAAGTCCTCAGGCACTGAGAGGTTGCTTTTTGTCTAACTGGTCCATCTTCACAGCTCCACAGCCAGGCCTCAGCCAGGCTGCCAGACACAGCAGGCCTTTCAGAGCACTGGACTTTGAGATCCAACCCTTGCTGAGGGTCTCAGACCTCATCTCCCAAACCTCTCAGTCCTCAGACTACAAGTCCTAGCTGTGTAGCCTTGGCAGGCTTTGGCCTCAGTCTTCTCTCAGCAAAATGGCTCATGATTCTGGGATTCTTTGAGTCCCACTGTTGTGCTAAACACCACTGTGGTGGGTGACTTTTGGAACTCTGCACACAAGCCTGTGGATAGTCACCATTAGCTATGTCTCCCAGGCTACCTGCCAATAGAGACAGAACCCTGGTCTCTCTGCCCTGCTTCACAGGATTGTTTAGATAATTTCATGAAAAATTATAAAGGGCACATAGTAGGTATTTGGTGGCCTTGACAACTTTGGCCCTTTCTCCCACTCCACTCTGCTCCAGCCCCAGGGCATTCTGGGATTCTCTCTGTCTGGCTAGAGAAGGGATGCAGGAGAGCTGGCAGAGAGCAACAACGCGTTTCTGGGTATAAATAAATTACAGCCTTCTAACTTTATGTGAAAGGTACAGCCTGTGCCAGTCAGCCTAGCAGGCATGGAAACTGCACCCTTCCCCGGTGTCATCAATGGCTAACATGTGCTTTCAGCCCCTAGGCTGAGCAGACACTGTGATGCCTGGACCCCGGGTCCAGCGGTGAGCAGAGCACCCACATTCATGGAGACAGAAGAGATTGTAGGAATGCTGAGGCAGAGAGTGAGTTCTTTCAAGTCTCCCCAGAGCCACAAGTACTGAAGCAGTACTCTGCACATCTGAGCCTGTTGATTCAGCTGCAAATGGGAACACAGTCAGTATCTCACCCATTTCCTAGGTGGATAAAGCAGGTATAAATGTGCTTTACTCTCCTGACACTAAGACACTGTCTTACCCTCATTCTCACTGGCAGTGATAGAGTACCCAACACCCTTGCGTATTTTCTATCCTTCTTTAAGTGGTCACTCCCATCTCCTCCATCCCCTCCCCTACACCACTGTCAATCCTAATTCATCCCCAGTTCCAAGTACTGCTTCCCCAAACCATTCTGGACCCACCAGCCCTATGGGGCTTATGCAAAGCAGATCAGAGATCA
This sequence comes from Onychomys torridus, assembly GCF_903995425.1. NCBI lineage: Eukaryota > Metazoa > Chordata > Mammalia > Rodentia > Cricetidae > Onychomys > Onychomys torridus. Next base: position 66,687,180 of record NC_050446.1, read on the forward strand.
AGAGACACAGCCTCCCTTCTCACTTATCACTGTGGCCACTGTGGTCCTGTGGGCTCTGTTCCCTGCACACAGCCCCTCCTACATAGCCACAGGAAACTCATCTTCCTGTGCATTGCATCCAGCGAATGTGTGCCCACCTCAGCCCCTTCGCATATGCCCTTCCTCAGCAGCAAGAGTCCTTCCTAAGCCTGCTTCTGGCTCCTTTCCTCCCTCTCGCTGCTGGTCTCAATTGGCAGGACACCTCAGCAGATCACATTGGATGGTATCCCTCAGCTGCTTCACCCTGTCCACTGACCTTATCACACGTATCACTGGGTACCATAAGAGTCCCCATTTCTCTGATATGCCTCACACTCCACCATATTCTCAGATCTCACTGTCTCCATCCGTGTTATGTAAACAGAGGGGAAGAGAATGGGTAATTACTACTAATAAATGGCAATGTAGACGGGGCCACAGGCCGTTACTCTCAGAGCAGATGGAGCAGTTCAGTGCACAGCCTGCACAACAGTACATTGTGGCCGCAGGGCCCAGGCCATCATAAGTCTGCCAGTTTGTTCGGTAAGATTTGTGCTGAACTTAGAATGGCCCCATCTAAAACAGATGAAGGAATGAATGCACATTTTACACACACACACACACACATGCACGCACAGAGTGTGTGTGCGGAACCCATCAAAGCCCCTTGTACTGCAGTGAATAAGTGAGAAGATGTTGTTGCCAGGACCCCTCTGTGTCTCCCTCTGTCCTCATCCCTCTCATCCCTCTGCCCAGCTCATCTCCACCTTCAATTATCATTCCTTGTTCACATTCCTTTTATAGCTGCATGGATATTATTTTCCCTGGAAGCCTTTCTAACCCATGACCCTGCAGCTCAAGGCCCCCACAGATACCTCAAACTGGCAACCACTCCCAAGAGGCACTGTGGTAGATTTGACAGCTGCGTTCTAAGTGCTCAGGGCTGGCTCTGGGCTACTGTGCCCAGGACCATGTGTTTCTTCCTTTTGTCTCTTTTCTTCTTTTTCTTTTTCTTTTCCTTTTTCAGAATCACATGTAAGCTAAGCTAGCCAACAATGAACTCAAACTTCTACCCACCCCCACCCCCTTCACCTCCCCAGTACTAGGATAACTTGTGTGTTTCACCATGCCCAGTGTATGAGATGCTGGGGAATGGAACCCCAGGCATGCATAATGAGCAAGCATTCTATCAGCTCAGTGAGACTCCCAGAGACTCCCAGCCCAGATTCTTGTTGCTTCTTCACACCTAACCCAGTGCCAGGCACCTGGGAGGCATCTAAAAGGAAGGGGCATAGAGATCAGGGCAACTTGAAAGGGAGGTAGGCTGGGCTGCCCTCCCATCTCCCCCAGGCCCTAGAGTCCTGTACACTATCAGAACTCCAGAAGGAGCCAATAGCCAAGGGCAACCTCTGACCCCGCCCCCGCACACCTGCTGTCCAGCCTGCCCCTTCTCCCTCCCATCCTAGGCAGCCTCCCAGATGGTAAGAAACCAGGCAAGCAGGGCCTCTCTGTGTCCAGACCTCTTCCCATCCCCTGACATTTTCTTTGTCTTCCTTTTGTTTCTTCCCTTAAGCCCGGTCCCCTCCCCCAGCCTGGTGAATGCGAACCAAAAAGAAAATAAAAAGGCCACCTAGCTGCATCAACAGTGAGAAATCACCAGTTTAAGGAGTAATTGCTGCTGTAATGTTGTCGAAGCCTGAGTCACCACAGGCAATCAGGCTGAGGCCCTGGGACTCCCAGGCTCCCAGGGCTGAGTTCAGTGCTTAAATCCAGGACATCATCGTCCCCCTGGGCACAATGGAGGGGATGTTGTCAGCCCTGAGAGACTGCCTCAGTGGCTGGAAGTCAGAGGTGACAGTGGGACACAGCAGTGTCATCAGGGTCCTGCCTTTCCTGCCAGAGATGGAGAAGCCCTGTGTCAAGTTCTTTCGTTCAGGAGGACCTTGGAGAAGGTGCCTAGAGATAGCTGGGAAGGTGAACGGGAGCTATAGAAAGTGCTAGAGTGAGGGAAATCGTCTCCTGTAGAGACTAGGCTGTGGTTCTAGTCCCCACTTTTCCTTCATGGATTGGGAGGCTGAGGTTCTGAAAGGCTCTGGGGATTGATTGGCCAAAGTCTCCCAGACAGTTCCAGGCATCCCTGATAGACATCTTCCTTAGACCATTCTTGTCCAGTGGCCAGCAATTCTTGGGGACATAAGCCTCATGAATGCACATCTTGAGGCCAGTGGCTCTGGGCTAAGCACCTTTTGAAGAGCCTTGCCTTGGCTGCCTTCCTTCCTCAGAGTCAAGACAGGCATACAATGTAGGCCTTGTGATACTTTCTAAAACACAGAGAGGTTAAGGGGCTTACTCAGAGACACACAGCAGGCCTTTGGGGCCATGCAACCCCTCCAGCCTTCTCTTTGTTCTTGGGGGACTTCCTACCTTCCAGTGGAGAGGACTTGATTGGGGCAGAGGTAGAGGTGGGGAAGTAGGGGATGGAGGAAACCTAGGATGTCTCTCCAGGGAAGCTGGGTTGTCAAGGAGATAAGAGGACAGCCGTCCAGGCCCAGAGGATGCTCCAGCTGTCCACCTGCCTCTCACCCAGACCTCATGCTGTGTGTGTGTGTGTGTGTGTGTGTGTGTGTGTGTGTGTGTGTGTGTGTGTACCAGGAAGAACAAGATGAGAAATTGTGTTCTACACTCAAGACCACTAATATATAAAATGGGAGAGATGTTTCGAACAATTTCACTTTTTTCTTTTAAGAACTACTTTTAGAACACTGTGGTACTGTGGGATTTCCTTACAGTTAATTTGGAGTTTCTGTTGTTTTTATTTAGGATTCACTGGGGATGAGGGAGATAATCTTTTCAGGACTTGAGGCCTTTGAATGAAGCTGTACAGAAGAAGGCAGTATTTTAGGGGATCCCTCCTTTCCCCTAAGGACAAGTGTCCAGAAGTCATTAACTAAGGAGCCACCAGCTCTGCAAGAACAGACCTCATAAAATTTATTTTGGAAAACAGCCTGCCTTTGGGAGGGGTGTGTGTGTGTGTGTCTCAGTTTCTTCCTGGGTTAAGTGGGGATCACAATCATTCCCATGCCCCTAGTCACAGACCTCTGACTGTCACCCAGGCTGGAAATAAATAGAAACAGCCAGAGGGTAGTACTTGGGAGACTTTAATGGACTCTTGTGAAGTCTATTAAAAACACAGATGGGAATGTGGTTCTATTGGAAGAGTGCTCTCATAGTATAATAGACATGGAGGCCTGGGTTTGATCCCCAATACCACTTAAACCAGGCAAGGTCATCCTCCCTTGTAATCCCAGATTAGGGAAGTGGTACCATGAGGACTGGACATTCAAGGTCATCATCAGCCACATAGGAGCTTGAAGCTAGAGCTAAACAGCCTACCTTAATCAATCATTCAGTCAATATGCAGATTCTAGTACCCTCCTGCAGTACTCAGGGGCTGAGGACTGTCTAGGCAACCTAGTGAGACACTGATTTGAGGGAAAAAAGAGGGCTGGAGCTACAGCTTGGAAGCCGAGCACCTGTCTAAAGTGTACGAGGTCCTTCTAGAGGGTGTGAGGTTCTGGGATTCTACCCAGGCCTCTCCAGGCCTCCAGGGCATTTATGAGACCTGGGCTATCTGACCATGAGAAGTCGCTTTTAGGGGGCTGTCTTTGAGTTGGCTGTGGTAGTCTGGCTCTAGGTCTAGTCCCGGGACAGAGACCTGGTAAAGGAGGTGCCCTCACACGTAAGTGCAGGACAGACTCACTGCCCCCTGATTCTGCCTTGGCCTTAAGGCTTTCAGACTCCTGGACCATCTGTGCCTGCCAGGGCTAGGAAGGGGCAGACACAGGCCACAGAGCTCTGAATGGCCTCTCTATAGGGAGCTGGCTTGAAGAACAGATGGCCAGTCCCTGTCCCCTGCTAAGTCACACAGACCTCTTCCTGGGAGAAAAGGGCCCCCACAGACATCCTGTGACAGTAACCAGGAAGAAGCCCATCTAGGGGATTAGCAGATTCCAGAACAGTGTGAGGAGGGGTCAGTGCTCAGAGCCACACCAGGTGGGCTCAGCCAGCACTGAGGCTGAGGCACTCTGTATGAGGAGCCCAGAGTGCTAAGGCTCCTTTCCTTCCTTCCTCCCTTGTCTCCCTGGTTCCTGCACCAGTCTTGGGCTGCACCTGACATGGTAGGTGGCTGGCCAGGTCTTCATCTGGGAAGGTAGAAGCCGCGCTCTGTATACTGAGCAGCCTCAAGCTGCCATTGAGGCTGTTCAGCCTGATTCATTCATCTTGTCATGCGTTGCCCATCTGACACCTACAGTGTACCAGGTGATGGGGGCATAGGATAACGTAGACAGCAGGCCTGGACCCTCTGATGAACCCCTAACTCATCATCCTATAGGGGAGACAACAGAGCTGTGTCCAGCCTGACATTGTGACCAAATGTGACAGAGGCCTTTTAAGGCTGCAACCAAGGGCTGAGCACTGTGAGTGAGGGAGAGATAGATAATCATAGATAATCAGTCACATGTCCTGCAGGGCCAGGGAGCATGGCCAACCCAAGAAGAGCCAGGAGGCCCGCATTATTATTATTATTATTATTATTATTATTATTATTATTATTATTATATTATCATGAGATCAGGTCTAAGATGGCCTCAGACTTCCTACGTAGACAAGGCTGACCTTGAACCTATGATCTTCCTACCTCCACCTCCCAAGTGCTAGAATTACATGGGTGTGCCATCACATCCAGCCTATGCAGTGCTGGGGATAGAACCCAGGGCCTCCTATGTGCTTAGCAAGCACTCCTCCAACAAGACCACAGATGTGCTGTTTTCAAGGTCAGAATCTAACTGGGAGAAGAGGCCAGGCTAGCACATAAAAGAGCTTAGGATGGGACCACTGATGGCTTCCATAGGAGGTGGCTCTCCTGATGATGGCATGGTCACTGCCTGGCCCAATAGTGCTGAAGGACTCCTGGATCCACCTTTCTATTTTCCTGCCCGTCTGTCTGTCTGCTTTGCTCAAGCCATGGTAGCCCCTACAAACAACACTCCTCTTGCTGACTTTGATCTGGGGCGGTGCCTCCCTCTCAAATGAACCGAGCTCCATTCCCTTAAAGGGTAAAGAGCCTGCCAGGGCCTTGAGATTATTTATTCACTGGCCAGTAATAGACTGGAACACACGCCCTGGCTGGAGGGGAGGGGAGCTCCGGTGGAGATCAGGCGTTTGTTGCTATTCAGCACAGAAGCCCACTTGTCCCACGGTGCTTATGAGGTGTTTTATTTGGGGATACTTCCCTTGACAGCATCCTTATCAGGAGCAGATTCTGCAGCTATGGACTCTAGGGGCCTGGGTGTGGCAGGACCCTAGCCAAGTCCTTAACGTGTGAGACTGCCAGCTTCCTCCATAGAGCAGGCTCTAGGTAGGCCTACATCTTCTTTGAGGCCAGGTTTACTCCGGCTGGGCTTGTCAAAGTCCTCTGCGGGGGCATTATGGTGGCCTTTAACTCTGACCCCCGCTGCCCACCCAGGCACAGCAGCTCTGGGAGGAAGTGTGCCCATCTGTTAGTGTCTGGGCCAAACAGGCTTCTAGGTTCCATGTGGCCCAATGTCCTCTGGTTGTGGGGTTAAGACACAGGCTTCCTCCCCTCTGGTTCCTCCAAGTCCCTGAGGCCCCCAGGTGTCTTACACGGGCTGCCTAGTGCCTGCCTCTCCCCTTCGATCCCTGACTTTCTCCCATAGCCACAGCTCAGCTAGACGACTCCCTAGAGCATGCTCTGATGCCGTTCCCAGGCAGCAGTTTCCATGCACTTGGCATCAGGACACATTTATTAATAAAATGAGCAAAATAACCAAACGCCTTGGCAGCACCAAATCTTGCCAGGGAAGCCTGAAATCCCAGAGACACCAGAATGTGGAGGTGGGAGGACGTCTGTGAACACCATGGGGGCCATGCCCCTGACCAGTGCTGCCACTTCTTGGGCACATCTCCATAATTTGGTTCCTTGGCTTATGGGAAAGGAGTCCATGACGCAGTCAAAGTGGTTTCCAAATGGCCTCTTGGGGACAATCTCACCCCACTGTCCTCCAGAGAGGGGGTCAGTCCAGACCCCCTAGCCTAGGGTGACAAGGCAGGTTGGCACAGCAGCTGGGGAGATACCCTGTGTGTTACGCAATGCTAGTGAGGGGTCACCTGACATTCCAGTGTTGCCTCTGCCCCTGGCTGGTTGTGTGGTCTTTGTTAGATTGCCTGATCTGTAGGCTCCGCATCTCTAAGTCTTCTGATCCTGCCGGGTCCCCAACCCCAAGGCCCTCGATGATTGCATTGGCTCCACACCTCCTCCAAGTGTCCTGAGCTCATTGGAACCTTCAACCTCTAAGTGCCCTGACCACACAGCTACTTTCAATTCTAGTCCCCTGACCCCATAGTCCCCTATCTCCAAGTCCCCTGACCCCACAATCAGCTACTTCCAAGCCCCTGAACCCAAAGACTTTCTATTTCCAAGTCTCCCACCAGGTCTCCCATTTCTGTGTCTCTGACTCCACAGGCCCCCACTTTTGTCTGCACTGCAAACATAGCAACTTCACCCTTGGCTCTCAAAACCAGCTTCTCCACAAGCCCAACTTGATGCCCACTCTTCCTGTGCATGCCAGGAGCCCCAAGGAGCCATGCTTTTAACACCCGGATGTTTTCACTTTCTCCAGAGTAGTGAGTGGTGTTCCAATGGATGCTACCTCCAAACCTCGATCTAGCCAACATGGCTGGGACAACCACTGCACTATCTCATTAGGGCCAGTCCGGTACTAAAAGCAGGCCTGGGAGTTGATGCTGGTGTTAGGACCATTCACAGAGAGGGAGACTGAGGCTCAGGGACAAGAAGTGATGTGCCCCGCCACACAGATGGTGGTGGCTGGGATCCATTCAGCTGGTTGGCCCAGTGCCCAGAGCATCATAAATACTGGTTAATTTGTGGTCATCTTTTTCATGGGCCCACTCCATGGCTGTCTTTGGAAGAGAGATGTTGTCCCTGTTTTGTGTCCCTGCACATTCTGCCCTACCCCATGCCTGCCTCTACTACAAGAAGTGCCCAGCTGCCTGTTGGATCTCTAGCCAGGCTTGGCATCTCAGGCCACCTTGCCTCTCCAGGCTTCCCCCAGGAGCATGCTGGGAGATGGATCCAGCCAGGCTCCTCAGCCCCAGGAACACCCACTGGGCCTAGGCACTCATCCGCTTTACCCTGAGCCTTGGAAACTCTCGCCAGGTGGAGAGGGAAATGGGATGTGCGGTCTGTTTCCTCGGCTGGCGCCTGAGCGTTCCAGTTCACACGTAGGGCTTTTCTTAGAGCGGGTGTCACTCACTCCAGCAGAAAGCAGAGCTTCAACAGAGGGAGGGTTCCAGGCACTAGGACAGGACCCAGGCACACTGTCTCGTTCATGTGATCAGCAGCCCCGCTCAGGAACGGTCCTTCAGTCCATTTTGGAGTCTAAAAAACCAAGGCCCAGAGACAAAGCTACTTGGGTTGGCAATACACAGGAGCTGACATTCCTCGAGGGCTTCCTCCTGCGATCCTAACATCCATCCATCCATCCCTACGTGGGAGATGAGTCACTGCCCCGGCTCCCGCAGGAAAGCCAGATTCAAAGTTAGGTCTGTGTGCTTCCAAAACATTTCCTTCTGCTCTAAATGTCAGCGTTTGGGGACTGCATGGATTTTCTTCGTCTCTGGAAACCCATCCTCAGGTGTGATCCAAACATTCCCCCCTGGGATCCCTGATGTACATGGAGTTGGAACTTCCACTTGCTGTATGAGCTTGGGCAACATCTCCTGTCTGTGCCTCCCTTTCACTAGAAAGAAGGAAGGGTGAGCTTGGTCTACATTATACACTTAGGAGCTTCAGCCTGGACAGCAATCTCACCTATGGACACATCTACAGGTCCTAGGGAGGACTTGAAGGGTATGTTGCTCGTTTGGCCTAAGTTCCTGCTCTGGGTCACTCTATGTTAACACTGTTCCAAGTCAATTCATTACAACAGAGACTGGGCACATCGTATCCCTAGTGTGCTGGGGTCCAAGATGAAGCAAGAAACGAGGTCCAAGGAACCAATGACTGTCCATCAACAGACATCCGTGGGAGACTCCTACACGGAAACCACTTGGGCCACCACCCAGACAACCCCACTGCAGCCTTCCCAAAGCAGGTCCCCCTCCTAAATCTCCCTTGTCCTCTGAGGTCTAAGCTCACCCTTAAGAAGCCTCCCTCACAGCTTAGACATCACCAGGCATCTTTCCTCGGGTCTCCTCCCTGCTTTGGGAGAGACCTGGAGAGGGAGTAGAACCCTCCATGTGCGTACAGAATCTGGCTAAGGGCTCCAGCCCCAGCTCTGACCTTTGTGTCTGGAAGCCAGGAAGATCTCCACAAGTGACCAAGGACATCAAAGATAATTACCAGGAAGAATATGATTTTACAAATTCCTTTGACAGGATCAGCCTTTATCTAAAGATCAACAGATTTATTGAGACCTGGAACCAGTTGAATATTTTGAAAATATTCCTTGCAGAGGGACTTGGAGGGCAGCTTTGTGGAGGTGCAAGATGGATGTTCAGGTTCATAAGCACCTACCTGGGAGGTACTCCAAGGGTTGAGACCCTTGGTGGGGCAGGGTTATAATGACTAGTCCCTCTCTACACTTGAGTGATTGGACCCAGGCTAGGCATGTGGCTCAGTCTGGGCCAGTCACTTCTTCCCTCCCTAGGAAGAGAAGGAGAGGAGGAGAGAGGTGAGAGCCCTGCCTGGGTCTCCTGTGGCTGGCTGGGTTGGAACTTAGGGCAGTCATGGTAACAAGAGGAACAGGAGGTAGTACTTGGCAGAGTGAGGGGGTGACAAGCTGGTTAAGGAGAGACCAGCTGAGGTTGGGGACACAGTCATGCCCAGGCTGGGCCTACCTACTTGTCCAGGCTAGCCCTACCTACATGACCAGGCTGGCTCTACCTACTTGTCCAGGCTGGGAAAGCAGAAAGATGCCCCCTTTGCTGAACCAGCTTGAGAGGGTTTCTCTGAATCATGACTCAGGAGCTGCCTCTGTGGAGATCAAGAGGACTCTAAGGCTCTATCCTGCAGGCCTAAGTGATCAAAGCTGAGACCAGGAAGGCCATGGGACAGAGATGGCACTGTGACCTGGGAAGCTGGTCAGTTCACTGTTTGAGTTCCAAGCGGCCACTGTGTGTTCCAGTTGAGTGTTAGCATCACCATTTTGCATCTGAGCAGCTGTGCTTGCCTACAGGAGACTTTCAGGAGGTCAGGAACACTAACATTCCCTTGTGGAGGAAAAAAGAGACCCATGGGGACAAGAGATACTCAACCCCTCACCTTCTTGAAATGCTAGTGACCACTAAGAGGTGAACAGTGTCTGAGGAGAATCCCCTGCAATACTGTTGAGACATGAGTTAAGCACCTCTTGGGTAATAAGGATGAGACCAATGGTAGATCACAGGCAAGGCAGAGGGTCCCTCCCCTGAACGGCCGAGTAACTCTCCATTGGGCTGAGGGAGCCCGATAAGCCATATGGACTACTTCTTGTCTTGGTCCACAGTACCCTCAGTACTCACTGAGCACACCCCAGGGCCAGAAACAGGGCCTTCTCTCAGAATGAGCCCGAACACCATAAAGCAGTGAGTGGAGGCCCAGCTGGCAGTTTGCCTCCGCCGGCTGTATATAGAGATGTGTTCACACGGGAAGGCGCACAGGGGAAGCTGTGCCATCCCCAAGTGGTGAGAACAGGCTGGGGAGCCGGGCAGGCTTAGTGCCCAACCTGCTGCTCGGCCTCCTTTTCCTCTGCTTAGGAGGGAAGTGTGCTCTGGGTAGTTCTGAAGTGGAGGAGCAAAGCCAGCTGGGTGCTTGGAACTCACAAGTCCTCCATAGTATGGCTCTTGTCCCTGCTCTCCACAGGAGGAAATGGAAGTCGTTTTCTGAGACCTGAGGAGAAAAGAGAGGAAGAAAGGAAGGTTTTATTTAGACTGTGCTCAAATCTTTCCTGTGTCTGAAAGTCACAGGAAAGCAGGCGTTCACGAGCAAGGCCTTCATGCACTGTGCCTCACACATCCAACAAAGGAAGAGAGTAGCTGAAGGAAGGGAGTAGCTGAAGGAAGGGAGTAGCTGAAGGAAGGGAGCAGGCATTCTATCTTCTAAATGTGTCTTTATGCTTCCTCGACTCTGCCTAAGGGTCCCTGGGTTTCCTTGTGACATCCAAGCTGGTTGCTATGGGGACCAGGTTGCTGGAATGTCCATCAGGAAAACAGTGATAAAGGGTCTGGTCCAGTTCGCAGAGACAGGAAAGTGGGGCAGTCTGGCAAATATCTCTCTCCCAAGCCCTAAGTGCACAAATCCCCAGAGTTGCACCCCGTATGAAACCCCAGCCTGCCACACTTGGCTGTGATCTGACAACATGAATTTGGGGGCAGGTGGTAGCACCCTAGTCATCCCCATAGCAATGTGGGGTGAGGACTCCCTCTGGGAGCCTGGATAGGGACAGGAGTGAATTGCCTGCTAGCTGGTTCTGTCATTGCCTCAGAAAGAAGTGGGAAAAGGGCTATCTCAAGACAAACAAAATAACAACAAAAACAAAATGAGTCTGTGCTGCTGGTAGCCACAGTCTGGGTGAGGCTGCACCCTGCTCCCAGCGGCCAGCCACAGGGCTCAGTCATGGCCTCGGGATGGAAGGCAGCAGGTAGCCTTCCCAGAGAGGTTTCCTATTACTCTTTGTGGCTCCAATGGCTGAGGTCTGTGGAGGGGGGTGATGCTTGGTGTGAGTCTTCAAGGTAGCTTCCTTACCTCTACGGGAGGCTTTTCCCAAGACAGCCTGGAACTCTAGCCTCACCTGCAGCCTGCTGCTGTTCTGAACTAGGCCCCTCCTTATTCTCCAGCCTTGTCCCCCTCCACCTCCTTGCCTGGTTGGGACACCTCTGTAGCAGGCTTCTCACTTTTCTTCTGCTGGGCCTTCTCTAGATCTAGAGTTCCTGGGTAGAGCTGGGGTGCTTACCCTGAGGAAGTGTAGAAAGGCAAGAGACATTATGAGAACATGGGAAGAGAAAGGAACCCCTCACTCTGGAGTCTGGTTGAAGGCTCGCACCACCAGAGATGCAAGAGTTTCAGCACAATTAACAACTGCTAACGGCCTTTCTCATCTCCTAGCTGAAAACCTGCAATTTTCTAAGGATCCCACCAGAAAGTACCTTCCAGCAAAAAGATGTGCCCCAACCTCCCTGTGCAACCCTAGTGGTTCCTGGTTTTACCTTAGCAGATTGTAATCCCAAGGTACCTGCAGAGCACCACCAGTACTCACCAAAAACAAAAGAAAAACCCCCAAGATTTCCTTGATCATATATATATGACTGATGCTGAGATGATCCCCAGGCTCCTTGAGGAGCCTGCGCCCACACTCAGACCTGTCTTGTTCTTCCCCTGAGTTGTTCTTCCCTCCTGTTCCCTAAACCCCTGGCTTTGAGTCTATGTTAAAAACATCTTTTAAAGCAGGGCAATGGCAGAGCATGTGTTTAATACCAACAACAGAGACAGGCAGATCTCACTTCTGTTCTCTGAGTTTGGATCTCTAAGTTCGAGGCCAGTCTGGTCTGCAGAGCGAGTTCCAGGACAGCCAGGGCTCCACAGAGAAACTCTGTCTTGAAGAGAGAAAAGAAAGAAAGGAAGAAAGAAAAAGATCTTTTAATAAACCATGTTTCTTCTTTGAGAAGCCCATGTCCTTGTTTTTATGTGCATGTTCTTCTTTCCCTGTGTGTCTTTCTATTTTCAATAAAACCCCAACTTGGTGTTACACCCGCTAACCCTGAAGTTCTTTTCTGTGCCCAAGCCGGGAATCCTGGGTTTGCCTGAGTGGAGATCCCTACGGGACTTCTCAGGCTGCTTCTGTGCCCTCCCCCTGACAGTCATAGTGGGGTTATCATAAGGATCAAACTTGGGATAAGTACCTGGTCCCAAATAAATACTATAGAAATCATGTTACAAAATTGAAAAATGTCACAGGGAGGGAAAGAACCCTCAGAGTAGATGCTGGAAGGAGGCTTTCCCCACACACTCCTTGCCTGGGCTCAGAGGACCACCTTCCCCAGCAGGGTGAAGGTATACCTTAGCCCTGCTCAGAGTGTCCATTTCTTCTTTGCCATGTGACAATAGCAGCTCTTCTGGAAAGGTCCCTTGACTTCACACTTGTAATATCCACTTGGCTCACAGTGTGCTCTAGAAATGGGGCTATGTTTCCAACTCTGACCCTAGGCAAATATGTCTCGAGATTGTCATGGGGAGGAGTGAATGACTGGCATGAGGTTCTGGGCCCAAGCAGGATGATTAGGATACGGTATCCCCCTTTCTACATTAGCTCAGTGGCCCAGAAGGATGCTTGTTTGTGTCCCCAGGGATATTCACTCTGTCTTTGTGGTAGTCTAGGGTGGAGAATCGGAGACCAGCAGATGTCTGCTGAAGACCAGAACCTTCCTCCTAAGAACTAGCTAGAAACCATCTGGCCAAAGAAAGCACAATTGGGCTTCCCCCCTGTAGTTCCTGCAGAAGGCTTTAGGAATGATGGGCAGTCTATTTAGATGGGGAAATCAGAAGAAAAAGGTCCTGTCCATGCCAGAGGGGGCTGGTGGCTACTGTGACTTCCTGAGGCCACCAGGGCCCTAAAGGAGAGCTGACAAGGTTGGAATGCCTGTGGCCTCCTCCTTTCCTTTTCCATCTCCCTGCATGGTGCCTGGCAGCCAGCCCAGGCCAACAGAGACCTCCCTGCTGAAGGCTTGGTCCATAGCCCCGGACCCAGAGAATAAGCTTGTAGGCTCACAAGCTTAAGCTTGGCAGGCAGTGTGCTGAGTTCCAAGTACATTATCTCATTTAATTTCATTAGTGAGAACAGCCTTTGAAGCCTGGTGACAGAGCTTTGAAATCCTGGAGCACTTTAGCCTGGCTGCTTTTAATTTAAAGGGAGATTGAAAAGGCTGTGATCATAGAAATTCCCTTTAGGGACAACACCTAGCTGGCTCTCTGAGTGGGGAGCATGGGACTGGGGTGACAGGGGGAACGGGCAATTCCAGTGGGAAAAGGTGCTGCTAAATTACACAATCAAGGGGACTCTGTGTGTGTGTGTGTGTGTGTGTGTGTGTGTATACATTAGGTGTGTTTGAGCACATGTGCATGCACACGTGCATGAATGAATTATATGTGTTTACACAAACAGGGAACAGTATCTAGGAGAGAAGAGATTGAAACACACGGAGCGTGCAGCTGCTGAACTGCTTCCCGGGAACAGGAAAATGAGGCCTCACATGTCACAGGAGGAGACAGTCAAACCAAAATAACAGAGAGGTTCCAGCAGGACAAGGAGCCGGGCTGTGTGATGTGGTTCTCCTAGCAGAAGCCCTAGAATCTTATGGAAAATGTAGCCTTCTGTCCTGACCTTGGATGTCCTGGAGGCCCTTCCATCTCTTTCCTGCCGGATGGTGCCAGTCTTGTGGAGGAAAGCATGGTTTCACCCTAACCCTAAGCCCAGTCTGGAGCCAGGCTAAAAGGAGCCAGAACATCCAGTAGCTAGGTTTGGACTCAGTTTGTCTTCCAGGTTGGTTTTATTTAATGGGTTATACTATTGGGGTGTGGACCCAAGTCTTAGCTGCCTAGTTTTGGGGTTTCCTGAAAAATATCTTGTGTTCTGCCCACTGAATTTGGCATGATGCCTGGCTGAGTGTCTGGGGTATGTGGAGGAGTCAGGAAGGGCCTCTTTGTGCTGGGCACTGGAGCTTGAGGAAGAGAGGGGATGAGCTCACAGTGCACGCTCGAGGAGCCAGGGCATGAGATTGAGGAGAGAGAGCCTTCTGCTAGGCCGGGCTGGGAGGCATTCACCAGGGATTCTGGGAGCTGCTTTGTCATCGAGGCAGAAGTGCAGGAGGGTGGACACACCTCCCAGGGAGAGGCAGCATCCGAAGGGCATCCTGGGTAGTTTGTAAGTCACCTGGGACTAGATAATGGTTTTCCTGCCTCCCTGTATTGGCAATGTGCTGGTTTGAAGGAGGACTGTCACCATAAGCACATGTATTTGCATATCCTGGGCTGGTGATGTTACTTGGGGGAAGTTACTGAACTTCTAGGATGCAGAGTCTTGATTGAGGAAGTACATGACAGGGGTAAGAGTTGACAGTCTCGGCCAGCCTCCGGTTCACTCTTAATCTCTCTGTGGTTGAAGATGTGATCTCCTAACTTTCCGTTCCTGCCACTTGTGGCCATGCTTTCATGGCACGAGGAACTCTTAGGCCCCTGGAACCATACACCAGATGGACATTTTCATCTCTAAGTTGCTTTTGGAAACGACGGTTTATCCCAGCAACAGTGCAGTTATTCTTTCTCATGACTCTGAAAGCCCTCCTGACAGAAACAACCTGAGAGAGGAAGATGTATCTGGGGTTGTGGTTTTCTGGGGAATTTCATTTTGTCACGGAGGGGAAGGCTTGTGGCCCATCCATTGGTGGTGATTCAGACTGTATAGCAGTGGGTTTGTGAACTGTGGGTGGCAGAAAGCAGAGAGAGCTAGACCAGAACCAGAAGGGGACTGTGCCTTCAAATACCAGCTCCCAGTGATTCCTACCTGCACCAACCAGGCTCGCTTCCTAAAGGCTCTGCAACTTCCCCAAACAGGGCCACCAGGGATCCAGTCTTCAAACACAAGAGCCCATAGGGGAGATTTCAGGTTTAAACCCCAATGCACTCTGAGAAAGCTTTGGTGAGTTTCCTGGGAGGGGATCCTGAAAAGAAGTTGCTAGGTTTTACTTCATGGCCCATTGGCCCAGTCTCCAATATCTGGGTGACAAGGCAGACATTTCATTATCTTACTGAATAGTAACTTTTCAGAGGGTGGCTTTCTTAGGATGGGCCATTTGCCTAAGAAGCCTCTAAGTGAGGCTCCCCAAGTCTGTATAAGTCCTCATGGGTCAGGCTCCAAATGCTCGCAGCCTTAAGGGTAAAGAATGGGGATTTTGATTTTGGTTTTGGCCACTGTGTAAATAGTATAATCAATCTGAGGATTCTGGGATGAGGGTGCAGACTCCGTTGTGGGTTCTGAGGCAGTCTACAGAGCAGGAAAGGAATTGGGACATCTGGCACCTGAAGCCCTGCCATGGTCACCCTGTCTGCTCTGTGGACTGTTCCCACTCCAGGTCCCTTGTGAGTTCCACTAAGATCAGACCACAGGGCAAACTTGCCTGGTGGCCCATCTTTCTCTCTCACTAGGGGCAGATGCTTCTCTGTGCATACCCAGTGCATCCCTTCCAAAGGAAGCCTGGATCCCCAGGAGGCTGTTCTCGTGGAAGATTTTCCTCAACTCACTGATGAAACTTAAGTGTGGAGGGAATGCTGCTGCCTTACTCAAGGTCATGGAGATGTCAGAAGCAGACTCAGGACAGGACCTCAGTCTGCAGACTGAAGTTTTGGGGTCCCTGGCTTCCCTGCTCAGCCTGCAGTCCACGGCAAGGCTGGTGTAAGACCTGGGAGGGTTCTGGGGAGCATCAGAGGGCAGGGTGGCTCTAATTGCTTCCCAGCTCCTCTAATTGCCCACCCTTCTCAGAGAGCCTGGGCTGCTCTGCCTGCCTGCTACCCTGGGGCGTTTTTCTTTCTCAATCTTTGTTACAGAAATGTGCTTTGAAGAGCCTGCTGGCTGTTTGCTTTGAATTTCCCTTGTGGTTCCTCTGCCCCAAATCCTAACAGTTGAGCATGGGAAGGATGAATTCCTCATAGTTCCATCATGTGCTGGGGCCAGGGGATGGCTGCTGGTGGGTTCTCAACTGGTGGGTCTCAACCCCTTTGTGGTCAAATGTCCCTTTCACTGGGGTTGCCTAAGACCATCGGGAAACACTGGTATTTATATTATGATTCATAACAGTAGCAAAATTACAGTTATGAAGTAGCAATGAAAATCATTTTATGATTAGGGGTCACATGACATGAGGAACTATATTAAAGGGTTGCAGCATTAAGAAGATTGAGAGCCACTGCCCTAGACCCTCTCCAGAGACCTCAGTCCTCAGCATGGGCTGAAACAGCATTGTGCAACCCGCTCGGTCTCTCCCGCTACCCTTTTCTTCCCTGCTCAGATGCACCCTGAGGTCCGTTGGTTACTTGCTCTCTGGTTGGGGGCAAGCAGCATGGGGGTGAGGGTGCAAGCAATAGGACCCCACAGGGGGAAGGAGAGTGTTTCTATTCTTCCCCATCCTCACCCTCCTGGCCTTAAGAGTCAGCACAGTTTCTCCGTCTGTTTTCCATGTCTATAACTGAATACCCAAAGCCGGGTGATTTATAAAGATGGATGGATGTCTGTTTAGTCATGGTTCTGGAGGTTAGGAAGTCCAGAAGTATAATACACACATCTGTCCACATCTAGTGCAGGCCTTCCACTGTATCTTGGTGTGTTGAGGTCATCACATCCATGCCAGCTGGAGTCATTTCCCTTTACTCTAAAGTGATAAATGCCATTGTGAGGGACCCATCCTCATACCCTCATGAAATTCTAGTCATCTTCCCAAACTGTACCTACAAAAACCATCAGCATATGAATTGGGGGGGACACCCTCAGACCTTCGCAGTTTCTCCATGGTGATCAGCTCTGATACTGGCCATCCCACATAAAGTTCTCAAAGGAAGAACCACCCAGCTTCCTAGTCTCTTCAGTAGGGTCTGTAAAACATCTGGCCGGGGTTCCAGCCCTGTGACTGTGTCCCTCCATTTAGAAAATGGAGCTCTTAAGGTATGACTAAGCTGAACTGTTGAGAGGGGAAGTCCTGGTTATCCATGAAGGTTGATGGTGGGACACTCAGCATCCTTGTTGGGGTTTAGGAAGGTTAAGGTGATAAATCTTGCTAGCAGGGGATAGAGAGATGAGGCCAAGATCCAGGGAAGGCAGGATCTAGAAGGTGGGGAAAACAAGGGTCACAGTCTTCTCTTGAGGCCTCAAAGGAGCCAGGCCAGCTGACTTGCTTTCAGTCTCTTATGGTGTACTTGGGGACTGCTGATTTCCAGGGAAGAAGCTGCTGTCATTTTGAGCCATTAAAAGCATGTGCTCACTTTCACAGCAGTAATAAGGGACAGCTCTGCCTTCTCCTTTTATGAAGACAGGATATCATACTCTAATCCCAGCTGACCTTGAACTCTCTTTGTAGACCAGGCTGGCCTCAAATGTGTGATGGTCCTCTTGCCTCTGTCTCCAGAGTCCTGAGATTACAGGCAAGCTTCACCACCACCGCCAGGAAATGCTCCTTGATTAGCTCCTCTGCAGCCACACCTCATGCCTGCTGCTGTTTCCTCACACAACCTGATTAACAGCACCACTGGCAGATGTCAGAAACTGCATCTGACTGTATCATTCACCCTTTGTGATCCGTGGACTGGAGGGACAGTGGGACAGAGGTCACACTGTCTGCGGGAGCCGGTGACAGCCAGCTCTGACTCCGGAACTCGTCATGCGCTATGGGCTACTGCTGACAGCTGTTAGAGCTTGGGTCAGTGCCGAGGATGAGGGTTCTGGAGGCGGGCCATCTCCAGGCCTACAGTCAGCCTCCCTGCCACATGCTCAGGAGCCCACAGGGTGAGGGAAGTCGAGTGCTTACTTCCTGCTTCTGAGACTTCAAAAGACATGGATGGCTTTTCAAGGTTCTGCTGAACCTAAGGAGCGAGGCTAATGCCCGGTTGACTTACCGGGTTCCTCTCAGCCTCGATTTCCTTTCTCTGTAAAATGGGAAGGAATTCAGGTTGGGATTATAGAAATTAAAATACTTGCAAGGAATGACCAGCCTATGATAATTGCCTGCTAAATAGGAATTATGGTTACCTGAGTGTACCAGGCATAGTTCAAGGGGTACCAGGGATAAATCAGATTTATCTTCTCTGTTGAGGTGAATGAGGAGTTAGGACTTGGGGGCAAATTCTCTGAGAGGTGACTTAACACCTTCACATGATATTATTTCAGTAAGCAATGCTTACCTCTGTCCCTGCATCTCTGGCCAGGTGTTATGTGGCACTGATGGAGTCTGGTACAATCTTTGCTCATATACCAGACACCGGTTGTTTCTCTGCCTCCTGCACAGCTGTGGACTGTACCATGGAGTTGCCTGGCTCTACCACTGCTTGTTAAGCTTGTGTAGACATCATTTTACCTGCTGAGCCATCTCACCAACCCTCAGGAAAAGTCACTGTTTGCACTGTTATACCCTTGAGCCTGGGATGAGGGAGGTGGTACTGATGCTGAAGTTCCTCAGATCATCTCTCCTCTTGTCCAGATATAAACCCCATGGCTTCTCTCCCGCAGCACTGACCTTGTTAGTAATGACACCCTCTCCTCAGCAGGGAGACATGCTCTTTTCCAGGACACACCACCTGCTTTTCAAACCTTTCCACCTCAGCCTTTGCTCCCAGTTCCCACTGTAGAACTTAAAGACAGCCAGCAAGGCTCACATCACGTCTGAATTCTGAGCTGCCTGCAATGTTCTCTACCTGATCAGCTGTCCTATCACCTTTAGACTCTCCCTAGTCTCAGGCATACACGACACACTCAAATTCTTGTCCAGGTATGTAACACGGATGGCCTCTGCTCCTGTTCCCAGTTCAGTTCTCGCTCTGCTCTGACCCCGAGCATAACCTCGACTGTTAGATTCCAGTCCTCAGAATTCTCACCAGTCACTCCTCAGTGTCTCCAGGTTCCTGGGCTCCTCCTCTACTGCTGCTCTCGTGGATGTCACAGTACTGACCCCATCTTCTGGCACAGATTTTCTGTATTAGCTTTCCACTCTGTAACAAAATGCTTGGGATAAATCAACGCACACAAAGGAAAGGCCTGGGGGCTGAAGAGGCAGCACAGGGGTCAAGAGCACTTGTTGCTCTTACAGAGGAACCGGGTTCAGTGCCCAGTGTCCACATCTGTAACTCCATTTCTGTAACTCCATTTCTAGGGGATCCAAACCCTCTTCTGACCTATGTGGACACCACACACACATAAAATCAACACATCTAATAAGAATAAAATTTCAAGAAGATGTTGGAAAGAAGGAAGGAAGGAAGGAGAGAAGGAAAGAAGTCAGGCCTGCTTGGGCACCTTGGCTCATTCTGTGGCTGATGGGCTTCACTTTGGGTCCCATCATAAGGCAGCTCATTACAGTTGGAGAGGAAACTGCTCACTCCATGACTACAGGGAAACAGAGAGGAAGGAGCCAGTGTCCAAATATTCCCTTTAAGAGCGTGTTTCCACTGACTTAACATCCTCCAACAAGGTCACATGTAACGTCACAGGCTGGGGATCAAGCATTTCCTAAATGACCCTTCGGTAAACATTTCAGGCTCAAATGACAGCACCTTTCAGAGGCCCCACTTCTAAATACCATCACACTGGGGATTGGGGTGAACATATGGATCCTAGGGGACACAAACACTCCATCTCAACTTCCTACCCCAGCTGCTTCCTCAACCAGGATGGGAAATGCCTGGCATATGCGATGCATCATAGTCCTCACTACTAATCACACATAGGGGCTAAGGCTCCTTCCAACAGGAGGTTCCCTAAGCCACTCAGCACTAAAAACTGGCGTGTATGAAGACAGCACTAGCCATCTGTCCTAGCTTCATTCCTGTTACTACGATAAAATGCCTGACAGCAAGCGACTTAGGGGAGAAAGGGTTTATTTACTTTAGCTCAGGATTCCAGGTTACAGTCCAGTATCTCAGGGGAGGCACAGTAGCAGGAGACTGAAATACACACCCACAGTCAAGAACAGAAAGAAATGAATGTACGTGTGCTTTTTGCTTGGTTCCTTCTTGGCTGGAGTTTTTCTACCCAGATAATACCCAGGGATTGGTGCCTCCCACAGTGGACTGGGTCTTCCCACATGCCTTAATTTAGTTAAGATGACTCCCGCCATGGATACATCCAGAGGCCAAACCAATGTGGACAATCCTTCATTGACACTCTCTTCCCAGTTGATTCCAGGCTGTGTCAAGTTAACAATTAAAGCATTCATGGCATCCTTGATCCTCATACTAAGGCAGCCCAGGGTAAGAGGTTTTCCAGGTTCTTCATTTACAAGTATCCTTAGCAACTGGTCTTAGCTCCCTGTATCCATGTACCCACCATGCTGGTTAAGTCTCCTCCCTGGACAGTGTAGTTTCCATACCACACTCCTTCCTAACTGTTACACTCGACCCCATCTCTACCTCACCTCCATTTCCACCTGGCCTCTACCACACCTCACCTTCACCTTACCTCACCTTACCTTTATCTCACCTCACTGGCTGACACCTCAGCTCTACATCACCTCATCTCACCTCCAACGTCCCCCACCTTACCCCTACCTCACCTTACTACATCTCATTTCTACCTCACGGCCACACCGCACCTGACCTCCACTCCACCTCATCTCCTTAACCCCTCACTCCACACCTCACTGTGGTACTATTGTATTCCCCAAAATATTGTGCACCCTAATAAACTTATCTAGGGTCAGAGACAGAACAGACACAATATTAAACACAGAGGATAGGCAATGGTAGCACATGCCTTTAATCCTAGCATTCCAGAGGCCGAAATCCATCTGTTCAAGGATACAGCCAAGCATGGTGACTGTGATTACAGAAAGAGAAAGCTATAAAGGCATGAAGACCAGAAACTAGAAGCATTTGGCTGGCTAAGCTTTCAGGCTTTGGAGTAACTGTTCAGCTGAGATCCATGTGGATGTGGACACAGAAGCTTCCAGTCTGAGGAAACAGGATCAGCTGAGGAACTGGTGAGGTGAGGAAGCTGTGGTTTGTTCTGTTTCTCTGATCTTCCAGCGGTTACCCCAATAACTGGCCTCAGGTTTGATTTTATTAATAAGAACATTTAAGATTCCTGCTACACCTCACCTCGCCTCCACACCCTCTCACCTCAGCCTTACATTCCCCCAGCCTCACTTTCACTGCCCCCCCCCAACACACACTTCACCACTCGCTTCTACTTCCAACTCTTTTTGCCTCACCCCATCCCCATTCCATCTCCAAGATTCTTCTCAACATCTTCCTTGGGGCTCCTTTCTCATTTCGATATTTATTGAGTCTTATCCACCCTCAGGTCCCTAATCACCAGTGTCTCTCTCAGACTACACTTTTGGCCTCAGCTGAACACTGGAATCACTTGGGCTCTGTAAGGGATGCCAAGACTCTGATGACTTAATTGGTCTGAGGGCCGCCAAGCACCAGAGCTGGAACAACCTGTAGCTAAAGTAAAATCACTCTCAGGGACCTGAGGGAACTTTCCTCACAGCCCCTGGGCTGATGCCGTGGCCAGCCCTTCACAGTTGTTCTTAAGGAGGATTCGCTTCCATGGTCCTCACCTCACCTTTGCCTTTCCTTGGGCATACTTAGCGAGAAGTGTTGTGTTGGGTCAGATCACTGACTGGGGCTGGGCTCCATGTTTGGACTTTGCTCACGTCAGCTGACGGCATCTTCACATCATGCCTGCAGGAAGTCTCCTTGTAGTGCTGATCTGGGGACAATCAAGACTCAGGGGATGAAAGACCATCGAGTCTGTGCAGAGGTCAGCAGTGACCCCAGGACTCTCATCCAAGCCTGAGCCCAGGGCCTGTGCAGGCAGCCTCATCTTTGCCCAGCTGCACTCCAGTTGGAATAGTTTTCCTTTTCTTCTGGCTACATCCTGCTCACTCTCAGATCCAGCTCTGGGGCCTCCCTGACCTCGATCCCACACCCAGAACTTTCTGCACCAGAGGCAAGCGCTCTCCCTACAGAACCACACCCCAAACCCCTTTTGACTGCGCTTCTCCGCCTCATTTAGCACAGTACCTGGCACATACCTGCTGGCCAGCTGGCTGGGAAAGGAAGAAAGGGGAGAGGCAGAAAAGGAAGAAAGGAGCCAGATAATAAAGGCCAACTCCAGCTTCCTGCCCTGCTACACCAGACCACAGAGCCAGGAAAGCCATCTTTCCTACTCTCGGCCACAGGGGCCCAAGAAAAAGCAAGAGCTGCAGATGCTACTTGGATTCCTGGCTGTGTGACCTTGGGCAGGTGTTCCATCTAGCTGAGGCTTGCCTGCAGAATGTCAGTTGACAAGAGAGGAATAGTGAGGATTAAATGGGGTCATAAGCTGGAGCATCCTGTAAGCAGCACTTGCTGAAGAGTGATAACCAGCTCCATCAGCAGCTTGGGCTCTCCCCAACCACCACACAAAGTGCGTTCTCAGACGAGCCGTCTCTGCAGGCTGCAGAGGAGTGATGTAAGGCTGGGTGAGCAGATTCCCAGGAGCCTGTTCTTCCCAGTGGACCTCTGCAAGGCTGTTCAGAGGATGGTGGGAGACAGCAAGGAAGCAGGGTGAATCTGTTTGAACCACACGCCCCCTTCCACATGCCCCCTCCACATGCCCTCTTCCACACTGTCTCCCAGGAATCTTCTCCTAGGCTCTCTCTCCAATCCAGACACCAGAAGACGGCCCAAATGGAAGCAGTATTTGAAAACCATTTCGGACAGTGATTAGCAGCCAGCAAGCACCCACGGCTGCCATGATTTCACCTCTGACTTTCTTCATTCTGCAATAGAGAAGCCGAGAATGCCTGACTGTGTGACTTGGCACGCAGAGAGGTAAGAGATCTTCCATGGGGTGGAGTGGATGATACTTCTTGGGACATAGGATCTGGTTTGTGGATGGGAA
The DNA here is from genome assembly GCF_903995425.1 of Onychomys torridus. Classification (NCBI taxonomy): domain Eukaryota; kingdom Metazoa; phylum Chordata; class Mammalia; order Rodentia; family Cricetidae; genus Onychomys; species Onychomys torridus. Next base: position 66,709,919 of record NC_050446.1, read on the forward strand.
GGAAGATTTGGGTGTGGAGAGGACTAGGGCCGGGCTGGGGTGAGAGCAGAGCAGCCTTCCAAGCGAGGGAACAGAGTGAGCACAGAGGAAACATGTTTGGGAACAAGTAGAGAAGGTGGCCTTGGATATGAACCCAGGAAATGTGGCTGGGCCAGGTTGAGGTGGAGCCGAATAAAGAAACCTTAGGATTTCCTTTTGGTTTTTGTTTGTTTCTTTGCTTTTCTTCCTTTCCTCCCCTATTTGTTTCTTATTTTATTTTTATTTTTTCTCACCCCTCTATTGTTTTGTATGTGTGTGTTTGATTTTGTTTGTCTATTTTTTTTTCTTTCATGACAGGGTTTCTCTGTGTAGCTCTGGCTGTCCTGGAACTCACTTTGTAGACCAGGCTGGCCTCGAACTTACAGAGATCCACCTGCCTCTGCCTCATGAGTGCTGGGGTTAAAGGCGTGTGTCACCACAAACACCACCTCCCAGCAGGTTTTGTTTGCTTTGTTTCAAACAGCGTCTCACTTTTAGCCCAGTCTGGAATATACTACGTAGCTCAGGCTGGCCTTAAACTAATGGTACTCCTGCCTAAGTCCTGGAATTATTAGCTGTCAGCCACTACTCCCCAGTTAAGGACTGGATTTCTGTCAAGTAGGAACCACAGAAGGTTCTCCACTGCCACAGTCTGAACCTCTATGAACCAGTGGGCACGCTGAGGTGAATATACCAAGATACCTCATCTACCTCATACACCAATGGCTGCACCATTCTCACTTTACAAGGCCTGGCAACAACAGCCTTGATTCTAGGCTGGGCCTAAAGCCATGTAGCCCAGAATTAGGTCATTTCCTACAGCCAGATTTCTGAGAACAGTCCCTGCCAGGTAGGAAAGTGGGACGCAGCAGCAGTGAACCCCCAGGTCAGGTGGTCCCTGCTTGGTGAGAGCAGCCGGAGAGGCCCAGGTTGTCAGTCTGGCTCTGACCTCCATGGGATCTCCACCAGTGGCCCTCTTCTCCTTCTTGGCTGGCTATCGAGGAAAGCTAGCCTTGTTTTCAGCCCTTGGCCAATTGGGACAGGTGCCAGCAGGGACTCTGGCACTGCCGGGAGGCCAGCTGGCCCTGAGGGATCAGGAAGTCAGGTTTGCAGGCAGAGATGTAGGGCAGGAGACCCCTCAGCCCCCACATCTCCTGGCTGTGGGACCTGCCCCATCCATGCTCTGACCCCACCTGGAAGGTGAGGATGATTCTTCCCACTCCGAAGGGCTCTGGATTTCTTTGCATTTAAGGATGAAGTGTCACACTTGCTTCCCTAGCTCATGCTGAGCCCTGACAAAGAGGAGACAAAGGCAGGTGTCACGGCACCTGGTGCACCGGGAAAGGTTCAGCACACTTTTTATTTTGTTTTGAGAAAGGGTCTTGTGTAGGCCAGGCTGGCCTCAAATACGTTCTGTAGCTGAGGATGACCTTGAATTTATGAACGTCCTGTCTGTACCTCCCAAGTGCTGGGATTACAGGAGTGTGCAACCACAAGCATGTTTATGGTGCTGGGGCTGGAACCAGCTTTGTCCGTGCTAGGCAGCACTCTGCCCCACTGAGCCACATCCCCAACCCTCAGCACAACTGTCGGTTAACTGAATCACCACGCAAGAACCAACTGAGGTGTGGGGTGTGAAAGCACCCTCCAACTAGGAAATGCCATGACCTTATGTGCAGTCTGGCGGCTTCTGTCTCACCACGACAAGGCCCAACCTCGGCATGCCACAGAGTGGCTCCAGGTAGCCACAAGGGCAAGAAAACACAAGTCAAAACTATCAACACTGAAAAGGAAGGAAAAATGCTGAGAATTTGTTGACGGGATGATTTTCCACATTGAAAAGATCTGAGCAAATGAATATCCAGGAGCAACTCCAAGCCTTTACAAGGGGGATTGCTGAAAGGAACCGAGTCAGAATTAGGAGAAATGAGTTCTCTGTGCTGCTGCTCACGACCGTGAATTCCAAACTGCTGTTCAGAGGAGGATGTCCTCCTAACAGAGACCAGGAGCTGAGAGGCGCCTATGAAATTTGCTGAATAGAGTCCTGAGTGTTGCAGGGAGGGATCTTGAACCCTTTATTGCAGGGTTGGGTGTGAGGGGGTAAATATCTGAACAAAATGGAGACGGCATTCAACTTTCCAGAAAGGAAGTCCCTAATGGAGAGATGCTAATGTCTTAGCATAAATGAGCAAGTAGAATCTCATTCCAGGGAAGGTAGCAGGGGGACTGTAAAGGGTATTTGGAAGAGAAATTGCCGGAGGATAGCTATGGAAATGAGGGGAAGAAAGATATTGGAAGGGTAGTGAGGAGCCCTTGCCCACCAGGTACCGGGCATGCTGTGAAAGGACACAAGAAGGAAAATGGGCCCACTGGGAACCCTGTGCCTGAGACTAGAGGAATTATTAACAAGCATGGCACTATGTCCTTTCTGCTGGGTGCTGTAGGGCATCAGTTCAGAACCATGGGACCCCTGTTTCTTAGGGGTTCTCTGCCTTCCCTGGAAGCCAACTGTCCTGCCTGACTCTTTCTGAGGTGCACGTCCCTAACATGGGAAAACTCTGGAAGGAAAAGAGCTGAGGTTTTCACGGCCTGCAATCGAGTGTCTGCAGTCAACATGGACTAGTTGACTATTTTATTTCCCAGAAATGATTCTAAGTGGGCAAGGTGCTCATTGGCTTCTGGCCAAGGGGCAGTCAGTTTGCCTTCTTCAGTTACTGGCTGATGGGCTCAGAGCAATGGTGAGCAATGGTGGTAGATGCTGAGCAGGTGGGAGGTAGAGCCTTTGAGTGTTGAACTTGGACCAGGTTTCTCAGCCCTCAGCTCACCTCTGGGTGGTTTTGTGGTGGCCTTCTGATGGCTTCACACATATCAGTCTTCTCACACCTGCTGGGTTCCCAGCTGTGGGAGAATAATATTTTCCCCCAAACAATCTGTACAGTGTCAGGGGAGGCTCCTGGGGAGTGACCTTGGGTGGCTTTGGAAGGACAGATGTACAAAAGCACGGCATGGCCTTATGAGCACAGGCAGGTCACATGGGGTAGTCATCACAGCCATGCCTCAGGTAGGAGAGGGACAGCAGCCAGGAAATGTCCTAGAAGAAAGGTACTCTGGGTGGGCAGGGAGATGGATAGAAATGAAGTGTTACTGGCCAGGAGTCAGAGGCCGATCTCAGCCACTCCACCCCTTGGAAGCAGAAGCAGCATGGGTGGACTTTGTTGCTAGATTGGTCCCCTACTGAAGGGCAAGGGTCCTGCTTCTCCAGGTCTCCAGGCCCATGAGGTGCCTTGTAAGCCCCCTCAGATGCTCCTAGCATTGAAAGGATGGTAGGCAGAGGGACTTGGACCTGAGCAGAGTGACACCCATGTGACAATTGACCATTCAGAGACACTGGATAGGGTCCGCAGCCCTGAAGCTGTCACTGATTCATAGTTACTTGGAAACTTAAGGCCCATGTTTCTGTATATCAGCAAAGCCAGAGCTTAGAAACTAGCCAGGGACAAGAGTTTATCTCACTGGGCTCTGTGTCCACCTAGGCCTATTAAAGGTGTTGTGGGTTTCCCAGTTGCCTGATGGCTTTCCTCCCTCCTAACCTGTTCTGGTTCCCATGTCTCTCACCTACACTGATAGACTTCAGCATCCCCCACCCCACCCAGGCCACACACACAGGAGATACCCTACTTTTCTCTTTGAACCCCCACCCCCTCCAGTCTACCATCAAACTACTATAGGGCCCAGAGCTGTCTGGATCTTCTCATCTCAGCTGCTAGTGGCTCAGGCAGGCTGTTCCTGGCAGGATAGTGTCCAGCACTCCAGGCAGGGTCTCCTGCTTGATAGATTCCGGCGTTCAGATTTAGGAAGTTTATTTTTTCATGGAGGTAAGCACAATTTTCTATTGTCAGCGTTCTCTAGTAATATGACTGTCTTTTTTCTTCGTTGGTCCAGAAGTCAGAGAAAATGGAAGGCATTTGGAGGACCCCTGAGAAACATCTGTGTTAAGCGTTTTTTTTTTTTTTCTAAAAGAAATAAAATATTTGCTTTGTACAATGTATTCTGATTATGGTTCAGTAATCTAAGTAAATCTATAGACCAACCCAGCTCACTCCAGCTTCTCCCCACTTTCTTACTCACTCAAATTCACAGCCTTATTACCTCTCTCTCATTTGGATTTCGGATAAAGACAAATAATAATCATAATTAATAATAATAATAAATTAGATAAAATAAAAACAAATCAGAATAGGAGACGGATTTGATGGAGACGTCCCGTTTAGGACTGAGTGTTCTGAGGTTTCTCACTCTCTGCACATTGTCCAGCTGTGGGTCTCTGTATTAGTTCACATCTTCTGCAGAAGGAAGCTCCTCTGATGATGGCTGAGTGAGACACTGATCTGTGGATACAGTGCAATGTCAGTAGAAGTCATTTTATTGCTGTGTTCCATTAGCAGAACAGTGGTAGTGTTCGGTTTCTCCCTAGGTCCCTTCCTTAGGTTGTTGGCCACCCAAGCAGAACTGGGGACAGGTTCCGTCTCATGGAGTGGCCTGAATCCAGTCAGGTAGTGGTTGGTTAGTCTCAAAGCTTTGTGACACTGTTGTACCAGCACGTCTAGCAGGCAGGTCTCCATTGTAGACTGAAGTTTGTATCTGGGTTGCTATTTACTTTTCTCCTTTGGCGCATGCAGACTGCCTTCCAGCACCGTGAACCAGTCAGCGGAGATGAAGGCTCTATGTAGGCACCAGCCCAACTTCCCCCTATTCTATGAGTTACGTAGGTGCTATCTTCAGCAATAGGGCCTGGCCAACAGTTTTGTGGAGAGCAACCAATAGCCTTGGCAAGAACCTGACTTGTTCTGGGGGTCCCATGGGGCCCCTTTGGCCAGCAATTCAATTAGATGTAACCCATTCCTAGAACTGAGCCTTCATTTGGTAATGAGAGATGTCCAGCCCCCCATCATTTGGTGACTCCATTTAGATCACCTTCACATAGGTATACATTTTAAGGAGCTTCTACTGTGTTAGATTTCCATGTGACCCCTCACATGGCCCTTAGTTTTAGCTGTCCCTTACCTCCTTCTTCCATTCTCGATGTTTGATCCTCCCATTCCAGTCTTCCCCCACCCCCCATCCAGTAAACTTTCTATTCTATTTCCTTTCCTCGGGGTGATCTAACCCTCCCTACTAGTCCCTTACTCTGTACCCAATCTCTGTGGCTATCTGGGTTGTAGCCTGCTTATTGAAAACTTAATAATCATCAGTATTAAACTTTGATGTCACTTTATATGTCAAAGATGTGTATGTGGTTGTGAGTGTGTGTGTGTTGTATGTGTGAGCACACTTGGATGGAGGACAGAGGACATGTGTCCTATTCTAATTTTCTGTCCCTCTCTCTTGAGACAAGAACTCTCACTGAACCTGGAGCCAGGCTGGCAGGCAGGCAGGTCCAGCATTCTTCCTGTCTGTTCTTCACAGTGCTGGGGTTAGAACTGCTCAAAAGGCCGGGCCTGACTTTCTCCATGGGTGCTGGGAATCAGAATTGAGACCTCCATGCTTGCGTGGCAAGTGCTCTTACCCACTGAACCATCTCCTCAACCCCAGAGCTCAGCTCTTACCAGCACAGTGTTGGGGAGAAAGGGGACCAGCCATGTGGTACACGATGCAGCTCCACCCACACCAGGCTTGGGATGGACAACATAAAGCAGTGGCAGCTTTTCTTGGTGGGGGACTGATGAGGAGGCTCAATAGGGTGATGGGAAACGTCCTACTTTTTTATTGGAGTGGTTGTGAGGCCAGCGTGTCCATTTGTGGAAAGGCACAAACCTGAGCTTTGGGATTTGTATATTTTATTACCTAGAAAGTGACCCTGAGAGAAGAAAAGGAGGAAGGTGGACCTGTGTGTCACTGGGCAACATGTTAACTCTTTTTGCTTCAGCTTCCTCAGTTGTGGAATGAGGAGAGAAAGCAACAGCCCTTGTTTCTTGAGTGCTTGTGGGAAGTAAAGGCATCAATCCAGTCAAGAACCAAGGGCAGCATCACTTGAGACACCATCGCTGCTCCAACCACCATAGCTTCTGTTAGGATTCCAGTGACCTTTAGGATGGTTCCTTTGGATTCCAAGAGCTGACAGGTGTCCCCACAGACGCTCAGAGCTGGGTGAACATGGATTCTTCCTTCAGCACAGCTGAGACCCAGAGAACAAGCCTTCCAGAAAGACTCTGGGGAAATAAACACACTGGATCTTCAAGGCAGAAGTAAATCTATAGGCCAAGCTTTACTCCAAGCCAGGTTCCTAGGCCTCTGTTGTCTTCTGGCTGGCATTAGGCTCATCTCTACATGGAGACCTCCATTTTAATGTTCACTCAGTGTTCACACCCCAAAATCTTCTGATGATGTCCTCTTTGGGGGCAAGAGAAGGAAGCTCTGAGCCTTCTGCCCTTCACTTCACCCTTTCCTCCAAGTTCCTGTCTGGGAGCCATGTTGCCCAGGTTGCTGTCCAAAAATGATCTCATCACCTGGGGGAGGCCCTGCCTCCTCCCTCCTGCAGGGGTTCAGCCTGGCAGGCAGGGCTGTAGAATAGAGGTTTGGGCAGGGGCCACAGGTTGCTGGTCCTTCCCAACCAGTTAGTCTTGGGTAAGATTGGGCTGACCCAATCAAATAAGGAAAGGAAATAGAAGTTATCCATGAGGCCAAGGAAAAGAGAAAAGTTCAGTGGGGTCCAGAGCCCACTCCCCAGAAAGAGCAAAGGGAGAAATATTCTATGGCTTGCTGGGGCTGGAGCTAGCCTCGGGATCCCTGAAGGCTTAGTGCTTGGGGTTAAAATACACCCATCTCAGGCTGCCAGGAATAATGGGGCAGGAGGAAGGCACACTGCCATGCCAGTGGACTCACAGCAGCAGAGCTTCCAGAGTTTCCACGGGAACTTCTAGGAGTTTCACAGCAGAGTCCTCCAGTTCTCTGAAGCTTTCTGAGAGCCAAGAAGCAGCCCAGGCAGCCTGCGGGCATATGAATGAAGCTTTACATGGAAAAAGCCCATCTTTTCTCCATTTATTTGTCCGTCCATCTGTCCATCCATCCATCCATCCATCCGTCCATCCATCAATCCATCCATCTGTCCATCTATTCACCCGTTGAACTATCATCTGTCTACCCATCTATCCACCTAGCATCCATCTATCCACTTGACTACCCACCCATCTACCCATCCATTTACCCACTCACCCCATCCATCCACTCATCCACCATACACACCCACTGGCCTACGTCATTCAATCATCCACCCACCCATCTGTCTGCCCATCCATCTATCACTCTACCTGGTTGGTCGGCGGAAGAGTCACGAGCCATGGCTACCAGAGTTAGAATGGGCTTTATTTGAAGAAGAGGGGATAGGATGGAGAGCCAGGCCTGGCAGAGAGGAAACAGAAAGAGAGGCACAGGGAGAGAGTGTGGGGGTGCATGTCCAGCTTTAAGGCTGGGACACAGTTGCCCATTGATGAAGTAATAAGGTGCCAGACAACACCCCAAGCTGCACATATACAAAATCTTTACACTACCCACTTCCACACTCATTCACTCACCCATCCAATAGCTTATTATGCCATATACCATGGGTGCTCAGGTAAACACAGAATTCCACCTCCAGGTACTTCTGCTCTATTTTACTACCAAAGGCTCAGTATCCAGGCAGTTACAGGGCAGTATAACACCAAGAAGGATGGGATGTGGCATGCATAGGAGAGGGACATCTGACCATTGTGCCTGGAGGCTCAAGGCAGGCTTACTGGAGGAGGCAATAGTGAGCTTGCCATTTGAAGGATAAAGTGAAGCTAGCCAGAAGTGGTGGGAGTGGTGACTGTTCCCTGAGTCCAGGCTCCCTGTCTATGGCTGGGAGTTGTCACAGGAAAGGGGTTCCATAATGCAACCCACTGGTGTGGGCCAATGGCAGGATCTTGTTGGGGGATTTGAATTGATTTGTGTTGTGTGTGGGTTGGGCTTTTAAGAGGCAGGTGTGTCTTCTTGGGCATCTCCTGCCTCTCCCCATCTAGAGGCAAATGATGACAGGAATGGCAGAGATGGGCTGGAAGAACCCTCCCCACCACTCACCTCAAGCACTACTGAGGACTGGCCACCTGCAGGGTGCAAACACCTACTTCCTGCCAGCTGTGAGAACAATCAATAAACTGTTATCATCAACAAAGGGTGTTTGGAGTTTATTTGTTCCAACTCTTGGTATTTCCTTAAAAATACACCATGAAGAGGAGAAAGGTTTGTCAGAGGGAACCACAGTGAGCATGCGCCCCCCAGGAAAGAGAGGCAGGGAGGGAGCTGCTGGGGCAGGCTGGGAGGTAGACTGAGGACATCTATGGTGCTCTTTGGACAGCTGCTGCGCTAGCCTAGGTAAGTGGGTCTAACCAGGCTAGATGCCCAGGGATGAGTCTGTAGAGAATATAGGCGCTTTGATCACAAGGTTGATGAACGGCAGAGCTGGACTCACCCCAGGTCTTGCTGCTTCTTTCTTGAAAGCACAAGTCACAAGATGCCATACAGTGTAGAAACTACAGCTGGGAGTCTAGCCCCTGCCAAGAATGCTGTTTTTCAATAGCCCCAAACAGGAGCCCCAGGCAGTCCCCACATAGATGGAGGCTCCACTTCCTCCAGGAAAACCAAATGGATATCTTGCTTGGTCTGGTCCCACCTTCTTGGGGAGCCTAAAGAAGGAGCCAGGATGAATGGATAGGAAAGCCAGGAGCCAAGGCTGACCACTTCCGCCAGCTTCCCCATGCTCTAGTAGATAACACAGGGGCCTGAGTTACCTGCTCCTCTCTGCAGCACCATGGACTGAGTAAACAATGGAGCAAGGCTACAGAGAGGGCCCAGCTCACCTCCTGCCCACCATCAAGAAGCTCCAGCCACACTCCCTTGGACCTCTGGCCTGCACACCAGACAGCCAAATGATGTGGGTATATACAGGGTTTGTCTAAGACCTCCTGCTTCCCTACCTTCCCTCCTAAAGATGTCTGCTCCTATATGTGAAGACAGAATGTTCCAAAACACCTTTGTCCACAGCCTTCCTCGATTTTGTAGATGTGTCTAGTTCTGTTGCAGAGAATAAGGGTTTGGGCTTGGCCAGAGCTGCTCGTACCCCACCTGTGTCCTTCCCTGATGCTGCTGTCCAGAGCATTTCCTCTCTCAGCATGGTCTGTTGCCCACACCAGGCAGCATCTGAAAAGAGGCTTTTACCACTCGGCACAACGGTTTGAAAACGGCAAACTTCAGACTTTTTGTATGGAGACTGTGAGGCTCAGAAAACCAGGAAGCTCCATGAAAATATAAGTGCCTACATTAGAGAAAATTTGTGTCTGTCTGTCTGTCTGTAATCATCTCTCCATCCATCTGTGCATCTATCATTCACCCACCCACCCATCCATCTAGTCACCCATCAACCCATCTATTTACCCACTCACCTACCTTCCCTTACATCCTCCACCCATCTACCAACCAATCCATCCACTCCTTAACTCACCTATTCATCCATCTACCAACCCATCCATTCACTATCCTTCACATCTATTGTCTATCTCTCCATGTACGCATCTCCACCCAGTACCCCTCTGCTCAACCATCTATGCATTCATTTGCTCACCCATCTATCCATCAATCTATCCATCCATCCTCCCACTCAACCATCCACCCACCCACCTACCCATCCATCCATCTACCCAGCAATTCATTCATCATATATCCATCAATCACTCCATCTATGTACTCACCCACTTATGCGTTCCTCCACTAACCCACCTGTCCATCCACCATACATCTGTACATTCATTCACCTACCCACTCACATATACATACATACATACATACATACATACATACATACATACATACATACATACATACAACAGGTACCTTAGGTTCCTCTGTTTCACTCTTTTATCTTTCAGCCTAGGTAACTATTCTCAGCTTTTTTAGCATCACGGAAGGGAAGACACCCAAATTCTGCACAGATTGGGATTCAGGCTCCTTGTCTGGCAGCTCCCAGCAATGAGCTAATGTCAGTTTTCTTATCTAGAAAATAGAACCAGTGCTTTCTAGCTCCAGACCACCATGGGGATTTAAAGAAGCAGAGAGCACCAGCCCCGAGGAGCATCTAGAATATATCAGGGCCTCTGTACCTCAGTAGGCTAGAATTGGAACTCTGCGCTTGGGATGGATAGGAAGTCCCTGCTGCTGCCTCACCCAGAAGAGCTCAGGGCCACTAGCCAAGGACAACTCTCTGCTCCTCTTGCAGAAAGCCTGACCCTGGCTCTCCCTGGGCTGTGACCTAATTTTGGTCTGGCCAGATCTGGCGTCTTCCTCTTCCTCTTATTGTCTCAGAGACTTCAAGTGCATTTGGCCTGGGCCATTTCTGCAGAAATAGCAGATGTAGGCCACAGGCCACATTGTCACCTGACCTCTACATTGTGTCACGCTTTCCTTAAGCAGCACATGTAGCTCTGCAGTGTGTCTCCCAGAACTCACCCAGGCACACGTCCTGCAGCTATCACGTCATAGAGGATTCACCAGTGTCCTCTGCCACTCTCCTTTCCTCTCCTTCACATGATTGGAACACCTTGGCTCTCAGGCCAGCCTATTACCACTCCTCTGTTCATTGCTTGCCTTATCGCACAAAAGCAGGAGCTTCTGGAATTCGTTAGGATGGAGTCCTGAGCCCCATCACTTTAAAAGGTCACCTTTCCTCTCAGAGTGTGTATAGACTCCTAGGTGGGGGAGGTGGGCGTCTGAGGCAAGGGAGAGGAGGAGAACAGGGCAAGGCCAAGATTGCCTGGCTACACGAGGGGCTTGCCTGTGGGTCACACCTGCCCTCTGAGAGGACACACTAGAAGAGGCCAGAGCCAAGTTCGAGTCCTAGATGTACCCCTTTCTCCAGACTCTCTCCAGAGTCCCGGTTCCTTTAGGGGACAGGACTGATGACTCTAACTATGGGACTGAGCACCTGACACAGCAGGGGAGCACACCAGACACATCTGGCCCTGGGTTCATGAGGTTGTGATCCTGAGCATAATAGCTGCTCTTGCTGCCTCTGCTCCCTCATTAGTGCGATTTGTGATGTCTCCATGACCCACACATGTAAAGTATGAGGACCCTTGAAGACACTGGTGATGCTCAAGTTTTGTGTTAGTTTACCACAGTGAGAGACTCAAACCCAAGGCCTTGTACACGCTAGGCAGGCCCTCTACCACTGCAGGGTGGTGAGTTTTTGAGACAGTGTCTTCCTCTGTAGCCTAGTTTTGTTTCAAATTGCTCCTATGCCTCAGCCTCTCCAGTTCTCAGGTTATAGTCTGAGCCACTCCTGTAAGAGTTTTACATTGTATTTACTCTCTGAAAATTAAGATATGTTTTATGTACCATGAAATACACAATTATATGTATATATAAATGGCAAATTGTATAAAGCTTTAAAAGCCAGTGAGAACAGCCTTGTGCAATTATATGCATTACATATATAAATGTATATGCACCTATGTAAACATATGTACAAAGTATATAGTCTACATATATATTACACATATATATAAGCCTGTTACATAGATTATGGTTTTTATATATATGCACACATTATTATGTATATATTATATTTATATAGGTATATGGTTTACATGTATATACTACATACATATAAATTATACTTATATAGGTATATATTATATTTGCATATATGTGTATATCGATATCCACCCACACTATTTATATATGTATATATTGTATATATACATACACATTGTAGTTATATAAATATACGTGTGTAATGCATATTTTATGCATGTATCATGTATGCCTATCTTGTATGTATATATGCTATATTACATTATCTATGATGCACATGTATATAACCTATATAACTGCTGCCCTCTTTTCCAAGAAGCAACTACTACCCTGATACCTGTCTGTGTCAGTAAACCTTGTTACTGTGACATAACACCCAGGAGAAATCAACTTAAGGGAGAAAGGTTTGCAATGTGCTTTCAGATGTTTCAGGCCATGGCCACCTGATTCTGCTGCTCCTGGGCCCGTGTGGTACATCATGTGGGGAGTGTCCACGTGGCCTTTCTAGTGGTAAACAGGAGGCAGAGAGAGGAAGAGGCTGGGGACAAGGCGTGTTCTTCAAAGGCACACACCTAGCGGCGTTCATCCCCCAACCAACCCCGCCTTTTGAGAGAGCATCTGGCTAGAAACTCTCATTCCTGAGGTCAGCACCCTCATAACCTATCAGCCCTCTGAAGAGCCCCCAGTGCAGCCAGGCCTTCAGCCACCTGTCAGACCATGACACTAGCATTACACACAGGTGTCACCTGTGTGTGGAACTCATACCAATGGATTCATACCGTGCCTACTCTATGTGTGAGTTCCTTTGTTTGGCTCGCTGTAGCTGATGTTTATGGGTTCAGCTATGCACGTCCACAGTAGAATCTCATTGTGTCCATCCATCTCCTTTGTCTCTCTCCCTCCTCCTTGTTTCTTTTTGGGGTGTGTTTGTTTGTTTGTTGTTTTTTCAAGATAGCGTTTCTCTTGTGTGTCCCTGGCTGTCCTGAAACTTGCTCTGTAGACCAGGCTGGCCTCCAACTCAGAAATTCTGCCTCTGCCTCCTGAGTGCTGAGATTAAAGGTGTGGGCCACCACTGCCCAGCTTGCTTACCTGTGCTTTTATTGACTAACATGTGAGTCATTTACCCTTTGGGTTAATTAGAAAGAAAGCTACTAGAACATTCTTGTGTCTTTCTCTCTGTACAGATATTTCATTTCTCTTGGGCTCGAAGGAAGAGGAACTTTGCTAAGATACAAGATAAATGTGTGTTTAACCTTGTAGGAAGTGACTGCAGTCCTTGGGACTTGGGGGAAGCTTGTTCTTTTTGAGCCCATGGTCTCGATTTGGGTTCCACACACTTGAAAAAGAGGTTGTTCTGCCGCAGTTACATGTGGCACTCTACAAGCATCAGTGAGCAGACACTGGCTGGTTGCGTTGTGGAAATCTACAATGTTTCTGGTTCTTTGTGCCTGGGTTATTGAGGGCAGACTGTCATATTTTCCCAACAGTGTGACTCTTCGACTTCTCTCTGTTCTGTCAACTCTGACCTTCCGAGTTTTCCAGTGCTGTTATCAGGCACCTACACACTCAGGACTCCTGCATCTTTCTGACACCTGACGATTTAATCGTTAAGAAATACGCACTAGTGTTTCTCACCTTGTATTTTTGGCCTGGTCTTCAAAAGGTCCTTCAGTTACCCTGCTGAGCATTTGCAAGGTTTATCACGGAAGTTCTACTTTTATGGGTCTTTACATCTATAATAGATTCTCTGTGGATGGCATATGGTAGGCCTTGCTTTTTTGTACAATCTGATAATCTTCACTTTAACATGCAGTGTTATGAATATATGTTTAAGGTAATGATGACCTTTGGGGAGTTGGGGTGTCTGTCCTCTGTTTCCCTTCCCAGTCTCATCATCTGTGCTTTGTTTATCCTTTCCTGCTTCTTTTTAATTACTCAGAGAGGTCTTCCAGGATGCCATTGTAGGCTTCGCCTCTTCCCTCACCTTCTCTCTTCCTCACTCTCTTTTTCTTTCTTCCTTTCTTTTGATGATCCTGGGGATCAAACCCAGGACCTCGTGTATGCTAGCCAAGTGCTCTACAGTTGAGCCACATCTCATGCTTTGTTTTAAAACTCTGTATTTGGAGACAGTGTGCTGATAAGTTGTCCAGGGTAGCCTCAGACTTGTTCTGTGATCCAGGCTTTGAACTTACTCCTTCCTCAGTAGCTGGAATTATAGGCCTGTGCCACTGGGCCTGGCTCACCTTAGGTTTTCTGGTGATCTTTAAGTCATAGTTTTGTTCTGTTTAATGTTAAGGACAGCTCTAAGGATAAAAGTAAGAGTTACATGACAACCTCACAAACACCATGGATAAGAAAGCTGGAACTGGGAGCTGCAGAGACGGCTTAGTGGTTGGAACGATTGCTGCTTTTGCAGAGAATCTAAATTTGGTTCCCCAAACCTGTATCAGGTAGATTACAGCCTTCTGTAATTTTAGTTCCAAGGGACCTGATGCTTCTGGCTTTTGCAGGCACATAAATACATATGCATGTGCTATCTCTGTCGCTCTCTTACACACACACACACACACACACACACACACACACACACACACACTGAAAAACCAAATAAATTTCCCGGGGCGGGGGGGGGGGTTGGGGGGGAACAGCTAGAACTGGGTCAGTGTGTTTTGCTTGCCCACCCACTCATCATTGTTTTTGATGGCTTTTGGCTTGTTTCTGCCTTTTGGATGTTAAGAATGTTGCTGCTCCAGACATTCCTTCTAAAATCATGTGTTTGAGGACCTATTTGTATCTCTTTTAAGTAACTGCCCTTAGCAATGCAATTGCTGGGTTCGGCAGTGAGTTTGAGTTTAATACTTCAAACATACAAACAAAGCAAAACAAACTTACCAAACTGCTTTCAGTGAGGCTTGGCCACTTGGTGCTCTCATTTGCAAAGGATGGAGGCAAACTTTAAAGTAGTTACAGAGGAGGGAGATGGAGGAAGGCCGTCTTTCCCATTACATAGTTTTTTGTTGTTGTTGTTGTTTTGGTGCTCTCTGTTTCTCCCTGTAGATCACTGTCTTTTTCCCTTCACCCCGGACACCTCATTCTGTAGTCTTGCAGCTGTGGAGTCCTCTCCACTTGGATCATCTTAAAGTGTCTTTATTTTAGATTGATTTATTTGCTGAGTGAAGTGTGTGTGCACGGGTGGACACGCAGGTCATGTGCAGAGGGGAAAGGTCAACGAGGTGCTTTAAGTAGGAATGGCCCCCAAAGGCTCATCGATTTGAACCCTTGGTCACTAGGGAGTAGCGGCTGTTTGACAGGGATTAGGAGGTGTGGCCTTGCTGGAGGAGGTGTGGCCTTGCTGGAGGAGGTGTGGCCTTGCTTGAGGAAGTGTGTCACTGGGGATGGGCTTGGAGTTTTGTGGTGGTATTGTGTTCCCCAAAATATTGTGCACCTTAATAAACTTATCTGGGGTCAAAGAACAGAACAGCCACTAGATACAGAGGCTAGAAAATGGTGGCATACACACCTTTAATCCTAGCATTCCAGAGGCAGAAATCCCTCTTGATCTCTGGGAGTTCAAGGCCACACTGGAAACAGCCGGGCATGGTGACTCACACCTTTAATCCCAAGAAATGAGCCTTTAATCCCAGGGAGTGATGGCAGAAAGCAAAAAGATATGTAAGGCGTGAAGACCAGAAACTAGAAGCATTTGGTAGTTAAGCTTTTAGGCTTTTAGCAGCAGTTCAGCTGAGATTCATTCTGAATGAGGACTCAGAGGCTTCCAGTCTGAGGAAACAGGATCAGATGAAGAATTGGTGAGGTGAGGAAGCTGTGGCTTGTTCTGCTTCTCTGATCTTCCAGCATTCACCCCCAATAACTGGCCCCAGGTTTGTTTTTATTAATAAGACCATTTAAGATTCCTGCTACAGGGTTTCAAATGCTCAAGTCAGGTCCAGTGTTTCTCTCTCCCTGGTGCCTGCCTATCCAGATGTAGAACTCCCAGCTCCTTCTCTAGCACCATGTCTGCCTGCATGCACCCAGGCTTTCAGCCATGATGATAATGGACTAAACATCTGAACCTGTAAGCCAGCCCCAATGAAATGTTTTCCTTGATAAGAGGTGTCTCTTCACAGCAATAGAAACCCTAACTTAGACAGTTGACATCAGGTGTGATGGCTATTTTTGGTTGTCAACTTGACAACATTTGGAATTAACTAAAGCCTTAAACAGTTGGGCATACCTATTAGGGATTGTTCTTGGTTAGATCATTGAAAGTCAGAAGATCCACCTAGAACCTGGGCCACACCTTCTTGTGGTAGCCTATACAAAGGACATAGAAGAAGGAAGAATTTTCTTTTTGCCTGCTTTCCCTCACTCCTGCTGGCAAGTTCATTCCTTCACTGCTATTAGATCCCACTTCTTCAGGATTCTGATGCAGACTGAAGACCAGCTGAAACATTCAACCTTGTGAATGGAACAACTATAGGACTTTCCATGTGGAGACAGCCACTGTTAGGCTAGCCAGGATGTAAGCTATATATTCTATCAGTTCTGTTTCTCTAGAGAATCCTGATTATATATCCAGTGACTTCCTCAGTCACTCTTCACCTTATTTTTTGAGGCAGGGTCTCTCACTGAACCTGGAGCAAGTCAAATCAGCTAGCCTGGTTGGCCATGTAGCTCCATGGTTCTGTCTATCTCTGTCCCTCTGACACTGTGACTATAGATACACGACAAAACACCCACCTTTTAACATGGGTGTTGTGGCTCCAAAATCAGGTCCTTGTGTATATGTGGCAACCATTCTACCTACTGAGCCATCTCCTCAGACCCTACTTGTATTTTTAAAATGTAATTTTGGTGTATATAAAATCCTAGGCCAATAGGTATAGTTGTATCAGCATTTAAAAGCTACTTTCCAATTGGGCCTGCTGGCACACACCTGTAGTTCCAGCACTCAGAAGGCTGAGGCAGGGAATTGCAAATTCCAGGCCAGACTACACTACATAAAGACCCTGTCTCAAAATATAAAAGCAAAACACTGGGCAAGCTCAGTGGTAAAGTGCTCAACTAGCAAGTGCAGGACTGGATCAATTCTCTGTCACCCTCCTCCCTCCAAGTCGCTCTCCATTGCTTCTTGACTTTCACAGTTTCCAGCTGTCAATCAGCAGTCATACTTGTTACCTTGCTCCTGCTTTTAAAGACTATATTAAAGATGCAGCTATTTATCATTGCTTTAAAATTCAGTGTTAGTAGAATACACCTTACCGCAGGTTTCACTGTGCCTACATGGTATACTCCTTCCTTCTAGGATTCCAGCTAGATTGAAAACTGGCTAATGCCAAAACCAGGTGGCTAATGTTCCATGAAGTACCTCCCCAGGTTCCTCCCCCTGTTCAGAGCTGAGTTCCTTCAAGTTTCTTCAACCTTGCTCACCCCTCCTTCCCCCCAAGTTGACTCTACTATTTACCTGTCATATTTTCAGTTCTACGAGTTTAATTTTTATTTCTAGAATTGTCATTTTGTTATTTTTCCAAGTTTCTCTGAATAATCCTGAATATTCACTTCTGCACACAGTCCACCTATTTTTGTCCTATAAATCTCCTTGTAAATATTCATACACATAGATGGCTTCATGTCTGCTTCCATTATCTGCATTTGCTCTTGGTCATGAGTCACATTTTCCCAGTTAGCTTCTAATGTCTCTACTGTCTCCTTTCATTATATTTTTGAGAGCTTGTATTTAAAAAAAAAAAACAATGCAGTGGAAGTAATACAATTTCCCCTTTATTTTGTGCTTTGTTACAAGTCTGACCCTCCCACTGCCTGGTGAGCAGATGGAGAAGCTGGGCACTATGTTTCTCTTCACGTGTAATTCAGGTTGGGTTGAGAGCCAGAATTACCGATAATCAGCTCCTCCTGGCAACTTCTGTCTTCTCTTGTCAGTATTGAGCTCCAGCTTCAGGTAGGTTTTATTATTGTCCAAGTTTAGCCGCTTCAACAAGCCAGTCAGTTTGGGAATCTGGGTGGCTCTTCAAGCCTTCCCCATTTCGGACCCTTTCCTCCACGGCTGCCTTCTAGGAAACCTTGGGTGGGATGGGTGGGAAGCTGAATGACAGAACACCACCTCCCGCCTCAGAGCATCTCCATCCTACTGGCTTCACTGACTTCCTGTATTCCAAACTCCAATTTGCCCTGCCTACCGGAACTCCACTCCAAGGCTAAAGTGATTCCCGGTTGACCAGACACTATTCCAGTTCCTTCTAGAACTCAGTTCTCTGGGGGCATTTGGAGTCTACTGTTTTTGACTAGCACATTAAAGCCTGGTTTGGGGCAAGCAAGATGAGTCAGTAGGTGAGGGTGCCTGCCATCAAGCCTGACAATTTGAGTTCCATCCCTGGGACCCACAGTTTGGGAAAGCCCCAACTCCCACAAGCTGTCCTCTGACCTCATGTGTGCACCTGGCATAAAATTGAAAGGCTGGTTTTAAAATATTTCTGATTTTTTTTTTTTGTTACCTCTTGTACCTCTCTTTATATCATCACTAGGAATACAAGTCTCTGTAGAATTAAATACCATGATTAGTAGACAGTTATTAATACGATAGTCATCGAAGAATATACTTACAATACGGATTAGTGCTTTGACACAGGTGCATGGTTCTCTTGGAGTCTTTTCCGGCAAGTGACTGTGTTAGCCACTTACTTTATTAATGTGGCAAACGGCCCAAGGGAAGCAACTTTAAGAAGGAAAGCCCCAAATTATTTTGGCTCATAGTTCAAGGACCCAGTCTGTCACTCTTGGGGAAGTCATGGTATCTGGAATGTGAAATAATTGGTCACATTGTATCTGTAGCCAGGAAGCAGAGAGAGAGGCGTGCTGTTTCTCAGTTCTCTTTCTCCTTTTTATTCAATCTGGAACCCAGCCCATGGAATGCAGCCCACTCCCAATTCCAACTTCATCTGTGGTGTAATCTTAAAGATCTCCAGGCACAAAGGGAGACGGAGAGGTGGCCGAGTGAACTTCTGGTCTAGCATAGGAGGCTGGCACCAGCTACCCTTCCTCCAGGTTAGGGAGCTAGAGACCTTGGACTCTAGATGGGAGAGTAGTTTCGCATCCTCTCAGAAACGAATGGACCGAGAGGTCAGAGCTAAGAACACCGTACTCCTACCTACTCTTGGCCCTGGCTTCTTACAAAGGGAGGATGGTGAAGGGACCTGGGTGGCTCAAATACAAAGTCCTAGAGGGGGACAGAACTAGAAAGGTGGGCAATACACGCTTTTAATAATCATACGAAAGTAATTACCCAAACCCTACGAAAAAAGGTCATAGGAGACAAGAATTCCATGGGAAAAAATGGGGAGTTGGGGAGGAAATGTCAATAAAACAGTTGAGATCTTCTCAAGTGAAGGATATGCATCTTAAGGTTGAAAGGACCCGAATGGAGAGGAAGCCAGTTTCCAACCACAGAGTGTCAGTGGAGATGCAAGGGACGGGAAGCATGGGGGAGTCTGTAAGCTTCCAGAAAAGTAAGAGTAGCCTCAGGCGACTTCAGGCTTCTCAGCAGCCCTATGACTGAGAACATGATGGAACAAGGTCCCTAAGGTCCCAGAGGAACAGCACTCCTAACAGACTTCTCTCAAGAAAAAAAAAAAAAATGCCCTAGACATTCAAATATGATTTGCCTCCAGCAAAATTTTCCCCCCAGAAAACTACTGGAGAATGCACTCCTAAATGAGAGAGTGACCCCAAAAGGAAAGATATGGATCGAGGAAACAGGACATGCAGCTAGGGGCCTCATATAACGAGGCCATCTGCCTACAGGTCCAGGCTGGCCCAAGAAGATGTCTTAAGATGATGAACTGGAGAAAGGCCAGTGTGAACAAAAGTACCAAGAACAGTTTGGGCAAACTGGCAGAGTCTAGACAGTGAGTGGTTCACAAGCAGAGAAGTAAGCAAACGAAATAAACAACAGTCATAACACCAATGCCAACAAATCACGGAAATGATGCTTAGAGAGGAGGCAGGAAGGGAAGGCGGAGGTCAAAGAAGGGGAGGTCCCGGATTGGGAAGTGCATCTCCTGAAGACATGGTCTGAAGTGGAAATGTGTCATTATCTGAGCATGAGTGACAGGGAGCTGAGCAGACGGTGAAAGGTGATAAAGAAAGACGTGGAAGGTGAGGGCTGGAGATTGGATTGCTTTGAGTCAGGCGCTGGGGGAAGACGGTAAAAATTGAAAATTAAAAACAGCATTGCAAGAGCACGTGTAACCTGAAGAGATAAAAACAGAGCTTGAGTCTGGTGTTTCTGAGGGTAGATCTCCAGATTCCAACAGGGTCACTAGAGGCATCGGGGTGAGGCATTGGAGGGAGGGTTGATGGCATCTATGTGGGACAGCGGGGTGAGGGTATCTTTGTAGGAATTTTCAATATTATTTTTGCAACTGTTTCAAATTTAAAACTATCTCCAATTTAAAAGTTACATAAAAGACTGTTGTGTTGCTCACTGGTGGAGCACTTGCCTAGCATGCAGGAGGCCCTTGGTTGGAGGGCTGAAATGTATTATTGACTATGTGGGGCCAGAGAAATGGCCCAACATAAGCATGCAGGCCTAAATCTGAATCCCATCATCTATGTTAAAAAGCTGGGTGTGGCTGTGAGCATCCACAACCCCAATGCTGTGGGACTGGAGATAGGAAGATGGCTGGGGCTTACCCTACCAACCTTGTTCCAAGTTCAGTCTTGAGGGAATAATAGATATTATTAAATTATTGGAAGATGATGGAGTAGGACACCCCACCCTCCTCTGGAATCCATATGTGCACATGGGAGCAAACATTATCACATACACACATGCACACACACACACACACACACACACACACACACACACACATACACACACACACACAATATGTAAATAACACAACAAACAACCATAGTGAAAGAACATCCTGTTCCCAAAGCCACACCTTGCCCAGGGAAGTGCTGTAGTGGCCACCTGTGCCTAGGTCCCGATACAGTCATCAGCTGATCTTCAGTAAGAAACTGAGTCAAGGAGCACATGGTAGGCTAGCCCAGGCAGCCCTGACCTATGAGTCTCTGCAAAGGCCCAGGCTGCTGCCCCTGAGAGATGGCTGTCTCCAGGATTCAGGGAACAGGCAGAGAGAGCTGTCTGCATATTTGTGGTAGAGAAAATAAAAATTAAACCATAAACATACCACAGATGCTAGCCTCTTAAAAGGAAATAAACGCCTGCCAGTCACTGCCAGGAGAGGAAGCCAGCCTTCATCACGCCCTGGCAGAGCGACATCTGGACAGAGCCCAACCCATTTTGTTGGCAGCCACCCCAGAGGGCTGCAGGGCTGTCAGCTCCCAGCTTGGGCCTCGCCATCAGGAGGAAGAGCAGAAGGCACACCAGGGTCACCAAGCTGAGCTGAGCCTGCCAGATCTCCTTCAGTTGAGTAGAACAGGTGAGCAAAAGGTGGGAAGGAAGAGAGAGAAAATAATGACTTTGGAGTCACATTAATCTGAGCTTAAATACTAAAGCAACCTTCAAATTATGGCTTGGAGCAGGCAAGAGCCTTGTATTTTTCTGGCCTCATTGACTTCAGCTGAGCACAGATGTTCAGTCCCTGGGTTGAAAGTCAAACCCCAGCAAGGTGTGGTATCAGACACCTTTAATCCTAGTATGCAGGAGGCAAAAACAGGTGGATCTCCATGTTCAAACCCAACCTGGTCTACTGAGCGAGTTCCAGGTCAACCAGAGCTACACAAAGAAACTGTCTCAGAAAACAAAACAAAAACAACACAAAAAATAAAAAAAGAAAGAAAGAAAAAGGAAGGAAGAAGAAAAGAAGAAAGATTTAAAAGAAAAAAACAGGTCCTTTGCTATTTTGTGTAGAAAGACTGATTGCCTCAGATGCCACAGCTGATAGGGACCCTCTGGGATGGAAATACTTTGGTATGGGTTTGAAGTGTGACTAGAGAGCCAATTGGCCAATGTGGTATGGCTCTGTAGCTCATAAGGGCATAGATGGGCAATGGCCTGCAGAGCCCTGCACAAGTGAGTGAAAGAGGAGGAAAGGGATGGTGGCCTGCTCCTGGCATTGAGGAAACCTTGACTAAGCAGGTACCGAGCCTGGAGCTGTAGGAAGACATCCAGCCACAGAGTGATCACCAGGACATGGATGCCTTTCTTCACTGAGGGACACCCAACTTCTCTCAGAGCTAAAATTTCCAGGAAGGGCTTTAGAAGGGACATTTGAGCTTGGATATCCATGAAAAACATTCTGATTTATGTAAGCCTCAGCAGTGTAAGGAATGGGAGAGAACAAAGCCGCCTAGTTGGAGATCCCAGGCCTGGCTTTCTGACACACTGAAGCCTGATCAGCAGGCTGGAGATAATGCGGTTCATAGAATGCTTGCCTAAGGAGGGAAGCCCTGGGCTCCATCCCCAGCATAGCATAAACTGGGTGCAACAGCCCACATCGTTAATGCCAGCACTTGGGCGGTGACAGCAGGATCAAGGTTTCCAAGGCTATCCTGGCCCTCCTGAGGCCCAACTGGTTTCCTTTGAAGCATCCCCAATAACTTCCGACCTAATGTTTGATGTACCCCAGGAGAAAGGTAGCTTTTGTGAGTGGCTCATATCATGGTCCTTCAGCGAATACTCTCCCTCCTGCTTCACGTCTCTTATATTCCAGAGCTGTATGTCCTGTAAGATGGTGACCTGTTGTGAGGATGGATCAATCCTACTCATCTGGAGCGGGATGACCAAGTTCAGTCTCAAAGGGAGTGGACAACAGTTCTGAAATTCTCCCCAACGTATTTGTTAAACCTGAGAAGTCAGTGAAGGTATGTGAGGCCACAGAGGAAGGAGATCAGAGTGGGCAGTGAGGTCCCTAACACCCGCTCTGTGGAGAAGGAGGGTGTCTCTATAGAGAAGAAGTGCAAGGTGTTGCTTAACTCTGAGGCCTGGGCTTGCTGTCCACAACATCTCCACTGCCTGCACTCAGGACTGCATTACTTCTCTGTTGCTGCAATAAACATCCTAACCCAACTTACCAAAGAAAGCATTTATTTTGGCTTATGGTTCCAGAGAATTAAAGTCCATAATGGCAGGGCAGAGGCAGCGAGCAGCAGCTCATATCTTGGACCACTACATGATACACACACACACACACACACACACACACACACACATATATATATATAGAGAGAGAGAGCGAGCATTTCTCATCCAACCCACTACAAGGACCCAGTGGGCTCAGCCCTTGGCCCAGACAAAGCCAATGAGCCCAACCTGAAGGGAAAAAATGAAGGAAGGTTGATGGGTTGCATCCAACAAGGATGGTCCCCAGAGTGGAGGGAAAGGGGGCTTCTCCTCGGAAGACCCCTCAGACTCCTCACAGTGTCACCTAGAGGCCAGCAGACAGCTGTATGTGGTGCTTAGGATGAGCTCACACTTCTTCAGACATGCCATGCTCCAAGACCGAGCAGAGAACTGAGTGTTACAATGAGATGACAAAGTCAGCTTACACTAGGTCACCTGGAAGTGGGGAACTCTGATTTAGACTGGTTTAATCTGGTTCCTTATGGTCTTCTCTCCAGTGTCTTACCTGAAGCAAACCTACAGGAGACCACAGACACAGGCGCTCTTACACCCTCCCGACTTGCTTGTCTCTGCAGGGACTTTCCTCATAGCCAACTGCTTAGCTTCTTTTTTTTGGGGGGGGGGGGCGGTTTTGAGACAGGTTTTCTCTGTGTAGCTTTTCACCTTTCCTGGAACTCACTTGGTAGACCAGGCTGGCCTTGAACTCACAGAGATCCGCCTGGCTCTGCCTGCCGAGTGCTGGGATTAAAGGTGTGGGCCACCACCACCCGGCCAGCCAACTGCTTAGCTTCTTGGCCTGTTCTGAAGAAGACTTTGAAGACATGAAAGAGGAAGAGGTAGTAAGGGACTGAGGAGGGGCTAGCCACAGCTCCTTGGAGCCAGGGAAAGATCAGCTTCTGTCACAGGGATAGCCTGTGTAGATGCAGACAGATGACACAGCAGCAAGGAAACAAAAATCCTGTGTCCCACGGGCTGGAGGACTCAGGGCTGGAGGACTCAGGGCCGGAGGACTGGTCTTTGATCCAGGACATAGAAGTCTGAGCCTGTCTAGGATCTTTTCTCTGCTGTGCCTCCAGGTCAGTGTTGTTTTCAGGGGAGGAGGAGGAAGAGGAAAAGGAAAAAAAATGTTACCCTGAGACAGGGCTCTCTCAGGAGTGTATGACTCTATCCAGATGCTGAGATAGCAGCCTGGACTAGGACTTCCGAGTCCTGACCCCCTTATCCCATCCCTGCAGGAGTCCTCCAGATAATCTAGAGTCACTCAGCTTCTGAGTTTCCTTGTCTGTAAAGTGACAACATGCAGATTCTTCTCTGACTTCAAAGAGGAAAGGCTTGAAGCTCAGGAGCTGCACCTCATGCCCACACACCGGACCCAGACAAGCCAGAGGTACCTGCTGCCAGCCCTGTGCGACTTCTCTACAGAGGAGGGAGTCATGTGGAAGAGGATCTGTGTCTAGGGTACCCTACAGGGCTGCAGACTCCAATGTCAAGAGTCAGGGAGGCTATAGGTCTGTCTGGGGGATGACTGTACACCTGAGTCATAGTTGTGGTCACCAGAGACCTGTGGATTAAATATGATCTCCCTGCAGTCTTACACTCACACATTATCTCTTCAGATAACTCTTTTATTTATTTAATTTTATTTGTTTTTCCAGATAACTCTTGATCTGGGTTTGGCCTTGCAACTTGACCAGTGGTTGTAACAGATATTCCCCTCCACTGCTGTTGGGTGGGGATCCAGTAGTCATATGGAAAAGTTGTAGCTAACCTCTGGAAAGGATACCTAGAGGTAAATGAAGGCCCAAGCCAGCTACCAGACTTGTCAGTGGAGTAGTCAGCAACAGCCCTCCTACCAACGGTCCTTCCCTCTTGTGTCCACGGAGTCCACCAACACTATGGGAAGCAGGACAGTCCAGGCCAGCCAAATCCTGCCGAGTTGCCAAGCCCTGGAGGCAAATGGCCAACACTCACTATTTAAAAACAACCACCACCCAGTCAAAACAAAACCACTTGATTTTTTGTTAATTTATTTTTGTGTTGTGTGTAAGCATGTTCTGCCTGCTGGCCTATGTACCATGTGCATGCAATGCCTACAGAGGCCAGAAGAGGGCTTCAGAGTCCCCAAAACTGGAGTTTCAGACTGCTGCAAATTGTCATGTGGGTGCTGGGAACTGAACTTGGGTCCTCTGCTGAGCCAAAGCTGCAAGATCACCATGACACAGGCAACAGGCTATCCAGAGGAGTCCCAGTGAGGGTCCTCAACAATGTAACAGAAGCTAGAGGCCTCAAACTGAATCAATGATTCAATGCAGTGAATGCTTTCAAATAAAGACCCTTGGCTATTTTAAGCCACCACATTGTAGTACTTTGTTTCAGAGTCGTAGATGACAGATAACTGCCACCTGTCTGCCAGCAACTGAGTCAGACTTTTTCTTATTCTAATTGTCTCCTGACCCCTGGGAACTAAGAAGACCATGAACCTGTGCTAGACACACCTGTGCCAATCTAGACTTTCATGCTGGGTGCTGTGTCATAGGTCTCTCAGCTTCTCTGAACACCATCTGCCCTTGTCAGTAAGAGAGCTCATAAGAGCACATGTACTTGGTGCTCTTATCATGAGTTTGAAATGAAACTCCATTCCTTGGGCATTGCTTCATGCTCAGCAGATGGACTAAGCCATTGTGATCTGTTGAGCAAATACTCCATATGGACCTTGGTCATGTAACAAGACATACAGGTATTACCTGCACAGGGCTTGTATTTCAGAGAAAACAGGACAGTATGGGAAAATAAGAAAGGGCAGAGAGATGCCTGTAGGTGCCACAGAGCATGATATGGCAGAGATGTGGGGTAAAAGGGTGTAATAGTCAGGAGTCTCTAGACTGTAGAGTAACAGAACTTATAGAATATGTATGTATATATATATACATGTGTGTGTATGTATGTATGTATGTATAAAGGGGATTTATTAGAATGACTTACAGGCTGTGGTCCAGCTAATCCAACAATGGCTGGGTATGAATGGAAGGTCCAAGTTGTTCAGTCCATGAGGCTGGATGTCTCAGTAAGTCTTCATTATGTGCCAAAATCTCAAAGAAGTAGTCTCTAATGCCAGTGAAAGAAAGGACTTGCTAGCTAGGCAAGAGCAAGCAGGCAGAGTGAACTTCCTTCTTCCCTGTCCTTATGTAAGCATCCAGCAGACGGTGTGGCCCAGATGAGAGGTGGGGCTTCCCACCTCAAAGATCTGGATTAGAAGGGGATCTTCCCTCTTCAAATTAAGCAAAAACCCCTCACAGGTGTGCCTTTTCCTTTTTGGGTTTTAGTTAATTCCAGATGCAGTCAAGTTGACAACTAAGAATTGCCATCACAGAGGGCTACCAGGACGGGAGACATCAAAGCCAATGGATGGTTAGAAGGAGCCACCCTTAGGAAGAGCAGAAGTCTAAGAAGGGAGACTGCAAAGGCCTTGGGGTGGAGCTCTGGAGCTCAAAGGAAGCTAGTGCTACTGATGCACGGGGCATCAGAGAGAAGAGTGGGAGGGGCCAGCCCCGACAGTCTGACGGATGGCTGCAGGGTTATTACTGTGAGTGTTACTGACACAAGCCCAGGTTCAAGAACTGACTCAGAACAACGGCCAGTGTGTGAGGGCCTCAGAGTAACCCCCTTACCCCTCAAGTCCATCATTTGACCGGTTCTGCATTCTCCTACCTCCTAGTCTCACTTGGGAATGCTCCTCTCAGCCCCATGTGGTGGGCCTCCCTTCCTCGTCCTCTTACCTAAGGCCCCAGCTGTTTAGGAAGATGTCCAGACAGTGGCCCGTAGTTCCTCCCTAGTGCTCCTTCCACACAAGGAGCCCAGCAGGCCAGATGGCCTGGGGCCAGGCCTCACTGTGTCCTGACCCACGTCAACCTGAGCCACAGGATGCAGCTGGCCACCTTAGGCCCTGCAGCAGGAAGGGTCAGCTGGCTGACAGCCATGGACAAAGAAGCTGTTCCAAATACATTCCTAGTGAGACCAGGCCAGCAGCTTGGGTTGTCTGTCCAGTGGGCTAAGGCTGCATGGCCTAGAACGAAGACCCACAGCTCACAAACAGCTTTCAGGCGTGGATTCAGGCGTGGAAAGTAGAAGCCTGCAGCTTTCTTTCACACATGAGCACACAGGTACATACGTGTATAAATACAAACCCTGAATAACACAGACATAGCCCTGTATGTTTACAATGTACACACACACACACACACACACACACACACACACACACACACACACACACAGAGGTGCACGTACCAGCCAGCCAGCAGGGCGGATATGCTGTCCCCTGAGGCCAAGCCACTGTGCACAAAGACGCATGCCTGCATTCCTGACGTCCCTGCTCTAGCCTCCTAGATAATTGTGCCAGAAAATAGAAACACCTGCGCCCACCAGGCCCACACCACAGCAGAGCAGTAATTAAGTCCTGGCAGGAGGTACCATCTTCCTGGCAACCTGCTGCTTCTCCCTGCCAGCCGGCCCCCGCCTCGTGCTCTTTGTGATGAGCCCCAAGGGCACAGTTGGCCCATCTTGGACCATCTCCTCTCACACTGGTCACTGCAATGATTTCCTGACCCACTCTCCTCAGGACCCTTCCTCAGCCAGTGACCTGCCAGTGAGACTGGCCACTGCCTCAGAAGCCATCCTTGTGGAATTTCTTGTCCTCTGTCTCAAGGACATTTGAAGGATGTCTGTCGGCTGTGGGCATAAGAGAGGGCTGTTCTCTACCTGTGCCAAGGACTAATTTAGTTCTGGCCAGAGAAAGAAGCAGTTTCCCATTCTTGCCCTCCCGGGGTTGGGGCCCTTGGCTAGTTACATGCACCTTTCTCCCACCTCAGGCTCCCTGCTGCTTTCTTCACACACCAAGCTCATGCCTGCCCCAGGGATTAGGTACCAGCTCTGTTCTCTGTTAGAACCCCACTGCCATCAATTCCTGCCTAACACCTGAACCTTAGCTCAAACATCGCCTTCTCAGGAAGGCTGGGCTTGCTCAGTTAGAATACCTCTCTAACTAATCTAACTCAGTGACTCTCTCTGACCTGGCTACTTATTATTTCCTGCAGCATTAAAAAAATCTCATTGGATGCCAGGTCTCCTGTAGATCAATGAAGTATCTGGATGTGGGCATCGAATAAGACCCCCATGTGGTGCCGATGTGTAGTCAGGACTGAGAACTCTTGGCCTGGAGTCTTCACAAGTGCAGAGATTGAACTCTGCAGTCCTTGCTCCTTGATGCTGCTGGTGGTGAAGCTCTTGTCTTGGATGAAGCCCAGCCTGCCATGGATGCTCTCCTTCAGTATCTCAGCACATGCTGCAATCACAAGGCTTACCAACCACTGCCTACAGCTGAACCTGGTCCTTGGTTACAGCTCACCACTGCGCTCTCTCTCTCTCTCTCTCTCTCTCTCTCTCTCTCTCTCTCTCTCTCTCTCTCTCATACACACACACACACACACACACACACACACACACACACAGAGAGAGAGAGAGAGAGAGAGAGAGAGAGAGAGAGAGAGAGAGATCTGTGCACCAAATTATAGACCAAGAAAGTGAGGCTCATAGAGAGGGAGTAACTTACCTAAAGCCACACAGCTGCACCTGGGACTTTAACCTAAGCTACGTGGCTATGGAGCCCAGCTCCCAGGGCTGCCACCCAAAGCTTGTACTGTGTAATCCTCACAACTCTGCTAAGTCACCATTTTCAAGGTGAGGTCCTAGGGCTTCAAGTTAGAAGACCTGACCAATGTCGCCCAGAGGGAACTCAAACTCAGGCTGGGCTGGTCCCACTAGATAAGATGCTTGGCTATGCTAGCATGAGGACTGGCCTTTAGATGCCCAGAACCCATGTAAGGCTGGGCACTGTAGCTTGTCTCTAATCTTAGCATTCCACAGTGAGGTGCATGCTCTTGGGTAAGCTAGCAAACAACAAAGAAATTCTGCCTCAAACAAGATGGATGACAGGAGAAACTCCTAAGATTATCCTCTGTCCTCTGACCTCCACACCATTACCACCTCAGGCTTTAAAAAAAATCTGGGTTCTAGGGATTAAACTGGGGTCCTCATGCTTACTCAGCAAGTGTTCATTCACTGAGCCATCTCCCTAGCCTCTTAAAAAAAAACAAAAAAACAAAACCAAATAAAACTCCAGGGTCTCACTAAGTTCCCAAGCCATCCTTGAACTCTGTGGGGCTCAGGCAGGCCTTGATTGGATGATGCTCTTGCTTCAGCTTTCAGAGTAGGTGAGCTCCAGGCCTGCACCAGGCCCAGCTAGAAGCAAGCACTGGCTGTATCTTGTATCAGCTCACACCCCAGTTCTGGTCCCTCGGCAGCTCAAAGCTGGCTTTTCCGGACTATAAAATGGGGGAGAGTTATTTGCAAAGATGGGGGCGGACATCTGTAAGATTCCTGTGAAGTTGCAGAAGTCTCAGAACAGCCAAAGCAATTTCCCACCACCACTGATGCTGTGAAATGGGTACAGCCGGCCCTCCGTGGTGTGGTCAATAAAGGAAGAGGAAGGAGGCGAAGCCTCCGTAAGGGATCCTTCTCGCAGATGATGGTTGAGTGTGACATCATTCCTTCAGGGCCCCAAGGAGCCTTGTCCATGGGGTGTGTCTATGTATATGCCAGCTAAAGTGCATCATGGACACAGGTGGCAACATTTGAATGCCTCTGGCCTGCACTTACCAAGAGGGATTCTGCGTTCAGCCTACACTTGGATGCCTGGAGACGGCTGTGCGTCAGCATCATCGCTATTAGCTGGTAATTGAGACATTCTCTGGGGTCAGATCTGCACTGAGCAAGAAACAGTCCAGCAAAGGGCTGCAGAGGAGACGAAGAGGGAGGAATCAGGCATGATGACGTCTCCAAGAGAGAAGCTGAGTTCTGGGGATGAAGTGCAAGGGCCAAGCAGGCTCCGTCACTGCAGGGACAAGGCCGGCCCCAGCCTCCCAGCCATCAGGGCAAGGCAGGGTAGGGCTACAGACTCTGGATGAGTCTGCCATGCTCCCTCTGTGTGTGTATTGTCACCAGGACTCACTGGCACAGAGGGGGAGAAGACCTTTTAAATCTGAAACCCATCACCTCTCTCAGGGTTGTTGTGACCCCAACAGCAGGTCCTTAACTCATAACATCTGCTCTTCCAGAATCTCCAAATGTGTAAAGTGAGCTCTTGATGAGCTCCACCTCACCCTCTCAAGTTGTCTTGGGGTGCAGGAAGATAGGTCAGTGAGGGAGGAAACGATGGTATGCCACATTTTCCTGCTAGTTCCCTTTGAACTAGCCTTCCGTTTCTCTGCTAGGTATGCTCTCAGAGGGGCTAGCCTGGTGAATTCCCAGGCTTCTTCTCACTTAGCTGAAAGAATGTTGCTCTTGAGAAGCCTGGCACCCCTGCTCCCCAGTTCTGGGTCACCCCACAGGAAGCCTGGCCAGCACTCTTCCAGCCATCTGCTTGTGTATCTGAGTCCCAAGGAACTTAACTGTGAGTTTCTCCCTAGAGTCCCGCAGCATCAGCTCAAGCAAGAATTCCTCTGATTAGGAATCTACTGAGCAAGGCAGACACTCCCTAACCACTGATGTCCTTGAACAAAGGCTGCAGTGAACTCTGGGGCATGCTCAAGTTTGGGAAGCAATGTGGCCAGGTGAGTCAAGTTCATGGCTGTCTGATCCAGAACAAATGAGAATGCACGTGAACAACCAAAGAAGTATAGCTGAGAAAGAGCTATTGGTGTTTGGGACAGAACCCAGGACCTCACCAGCCAAGGCAAATGCTCTATACTGAACTACATGCCCAGCCTTCTACTCAACAGGTCCACCAGTGCTTTAAAGGAAAAGTATACTCCTAGGCTGTGGGGAAGGCTCAACCATAACCGGCATGCCTATCCAGCATGAGGACCTGCGTTCCATCCCCAGACAGAACCCATGTAAGAAGACCAGACTTAGTGGCAAATGCCTGTAATCGCAGTGCTGGGCTGAGAGGATCCAACCAGCCAGCCAGCCAACAGCCCTACTCAACTGGTAAACCCCAGGTCCCCTGGCATCCTTGGTACTCAAGGCTTAGGTACCTCTTACTTCATTGGCTTTAGACCTTTTGCATTGGTTTCTGTTGGACAGGAATGTTTGCTCCTGTGGATCATCTAAAGACCAGTACACAGGCCTAGAAGGCTCTGGAATCATGAGGAGGTCTACCACTCCATAAAGAGTTCCCCATGAAAGTCCCCCAGTTCTATGGCTTTGAGGACAAAAGACTGTGTGACCCCAGCAACATCAGCCAATCAGTATTCCAACTTAGGTGCACTTAGATTTAAGTGGCTTATATAAGAGAAAGTTTTATTTCTTGACCTTTCTTAACTTACAAAAATTTAGGACCAAGTCTAGGAAAGATAGGAAAAAATCCAGGATGATCAAAGTCCCAGGCTGTGTCTACCTTGTTTTCTACTGTTAAGGCTCCCAACTCATGGTTCAAAATAGCTGCTTGAGTTTCAGCCATTATGTTGAAATCCCAGGCATTGGGAGAGAATTCTCACTTCACATAAGGACATTCCTGATAACTGCACACTTTGATTGATAAGCCTAAACTTAGTCGCACAGCTACACCTGTGGCATGCCAGCCTTGCTTTGCTGGGAGCACATCATGGCTCCCCCAGTATCTCTTCCCTCTTGCCTGTGTTTGCTCTACTCTGGGTACCTCCCACTCCTCCACTGCAGGGCTCTGAGAGCACCCAGCCTCCTGGGAGGAGCATGTCATAGTCACATGAAATGACAGTCCTCTGGAGAACTTTCCTGACCCACAGGCATGGCCTCTCTGATGGTCTCACAGCCTTTGGGTGGTCTTCCTCCTGGCACCTGCTGTCATGGTAACCTGCTACTAACTTGAGTTTTTCATCATCCATCACCCTCTCTGTTGCTGATGCCAAGCAACCAGACACAGTGCCACACCACAGGGCCCATCCTCAGCATGTGACAGTGGGTAGCAGAACCTGGCTGCAGGAAGCAGGCCTGGGCTCTATGAGGGAAGGGCACATCCAAACCTGGCCCCTCCTGTCTCTGTGATCTGCTTCCTGTCACCTGGGAACTGAACAGCTCTGTGCCCCATGCTGCAGCTGTCAGGACACATCCTGCCTCACTGTGGGTCAGGAACCAACAGAGCATGAGAGTAGAACCAGTACTGCTGGAAGTCTGTGTCAAAACAAGTCATTGGAAAGCTGTCCTCCGGGCACATGTGGGTGGCTGGAAACACAGGGAGCATGTCCCAGCTCCCCCCCCCCCCCCTCCAGCCCCTCTCTCTCTTTCTCTTGATTTTTCGAGACAGGGTTTTTCTGTGTCACAGCTCTGGCTGTCTTGGAACTTGATTTGTAGACCAGGCTGGCCTGGAGCTCACAGAGATCCTTCTACCTCTGCCTCCTGAGTTCCGGGATTAAAGGTGTGTGCCACCACGTTCTGGCTCCCAGCTCCTTCTTAAACCTGTCTGATAGGACAAGACTTCTATGTCCCTTACCATCAAGCCTGAGAACAACTTAGAAAATCCTGCTCTTTCAAAGGCTCATGTTGTGGCTTTGGGTTCTCTGTGTGACATGTGACACCCAACCTTAGCCTCTTTGTCCCCACCTGATGCTCTCTGATCTACCTTCTCATGATGCAGCTCTCTCTCTCTCTCTCTCTCTCTCTCTCTCTCTCTCTCTCTCTCTCTCTCTCTCTGTCTGTGTGTGTGTGTGTGTGTGTGTGAACTCTACCCAGCATGCTTCTCTCCTCGGGCCAAGGGCTACAGTCCCTGGGGTTTTGTTTTCCATTCAGAGATCAAAGGAGTAGAAATGCTGGACTCTGGGTCCACAGGCGAAACAAAAGGAGGCGGGTGCGGAGTGGAGGCACTCCTATTAACCTGGCACCAGAGCTCTGTCACGGGAACGAGCTGCTGTTTGGAAAAAAATATTTTGACAAGTGCTGGGGAAGGAGGGAGAACTTGTGAGCCTTGTGCCAAAGTCTCAGAGCACAGGAGGACAGTACTCGGAAGGGAGAGGTTTGCAGCTGGCCTGAGAGCAATACTGATATGTACTGATAACCTGCGCTGCTCTAAGCACCACGTGAGGAGTATCTAACATCCCTGACAGTCAGTGTTCTTGATTACAGAAGAAACACATTAGGCAACCGCCTCTGGCAGCCAACACAGGAGAAAACTGCGGGCAGGCATGTGAGTGAGATCAGAGGCGCCCGGCTCCCAAAAAGCCCAGAGATGGCCATTGCTTCAGCTCTTAAACATTTCCCTCTTTCACGTGTCACTAAAATGTTAGGCTGGCAAAGGCTGGGGATGCCCCTCAGCTGATAGAGTGCTTCCACAGCACTCACAAAAGGCCTGGGTTTGATCCCAGCCCTGCATAATCACAGGATGGCACACAACAAATCCAGGAATGCAGGAGGTGGAGATGGGAAGATCAAGAGTTCAAAGTCACCCTTCGGTACTTGGTGAGTCTGAGGCCAGCCTGGGATATTTGAGACCCTCTTTCAAAAAGGAAACCAAAACGAAACACAACAAAAAATTAAAACATTAGGTTGAATTTCTTAGTCTAGTTAAGTAATTGTAACAAAATACTTTACACTGGGTAATTTATAAGAAGCAGAAGGTTTTCTTATTGCTGTTGATTTGGGTTTTTGTTTTGTTTTGTTTTTCCTCCAAGTTCTGGAAGTTGAAAGTGCAGAATTTCAGAGCCAGCAACTCAGTGTCCACAATGTGGCACCTGTGGCTGTGTCCCCACATAGTGCAAAGGCAGAGGGGTGCAAGAGGTCAGACTCAGTCCCTCAGACTTTTTGTGAGGTCCCTAATAAGTACATAAAGTACCCCAACTGTTCCCACAGGTATTTTGCTGAGAACAAAGAGCTATTAAATGCTGTGACCTGTTGTTAAAGCTTAACCATACACCTTTACTGTACTACCCATTTTAACTTTTTTACTTTAAATAAGCTATAGGGGTGCTAGGGCACTTTGACTCCCTGATTGACAGCTATGAGACTCTGCCCTGTGTGCCAGCTGCCTGAAGAAGGGAGTTGAGCTAAATGGCTGCAGCTATAGGGCTGCACACACACCAGCCTGGCTGCATCAGGAAGCGCATAGATACCGAGAGGAAGCTACCCTACAACCCCAGCTGCCCCCGGCCAGTGCATAGTCTGACTCCAGGAAGCCCAGACCTGCCTCTGGCTGTTTCAAACCGTTTGCACTGGGCTGTTTGCCATGACAAGCACAAGCCTCTATGAACTCTAGCTGCCAAAGTCACCTAGACCAGACAGGGAGCAAGTCTCCTGTTGACCCAGGGATGGATGGCCTCTGGCTGTTGCAAACACATTTTTGTTTTTCACTTTCATGACCTTGAACTTCTGATCCTCCTGTCTCCACCTTTGAGTGCTTGGATTACAGGCATGCACCACCATACCTGCTTGTGTAATACAAGAAATCAAGCTTAGGGCAGATGCTACCAACTGAGCTACATCCCTAGTCCCTAGTAGAATGTTTAATGACTAATTTCTCCCATCCCAATTCATGCACCTGTTGGCTTTGTGGCTCTATTAAGTCTCCCATTTAGAATAAAAATAAAAATAAATAAATGAAAGAAAAAAAAAACACAATGGGGCTGGAGAGATGGCTCAGCAGTTAAGAGCACTGATGGTTTTTCCAGAGGACCTGGATTCAATTCCCAGCACCCACATGACAGCTCACAACTGTCTGTAATTCCAGTTTCAGGGGATCCTGAGAACCATGGCAAAACACCAATGCACATAAAATAAAAATAAATAAAGTCTCCCATTTAGCAGTGATCTAGTTTTCCATCTCTTTTGATCTCAGCAGGCCGGAGACTCATCCCACCAGTCAAAACTGGCAGATGTGAGATTATATGGATTTTGGAGATGAGGTTCCAAGAGGCCCTTGCTCTCTTAGAACACACATGAGGTCTGGAGCTGTAGCAGCCATCCTGTTACCATGAGACCTCAAGTATAATGAGGAGGAAGAAGAGGAGGAAGAGGAAGAGGAAGAGGAGGATGACAACACAATAAGATAAAGTCATCTAAGGAGAGAATATGCAGCTCTAAGCAACTACTGACATTTTTGAGGGCTACAAAACCTACCCTACCACATATTGTAAGATGAAAAAAAAACTGTAGTGTTCTAAGAGTTTAAATTCAGACCAGTGGTTCCTAGTGTGGGTCCCAGCTTAGGCCCTAGCCTCCGCTCCATGGAGGAACTTTTTAGGGAAGCAGGTGTCTGGATATCATTGAGCTGTGCGGGCTTAGCACCTCTGACTGTCTAGATGACAAGAACCAGAGACAGACAGACAGACAGGGACACACAGAGAGAAACAGAAACAGAGACACAGGGAGAGAGATAGACAGACAGACAGACAGACAGACAGACACACACACACACACACACACACACACACACACACACACACACTGGAAGGGAGGGCAGGGGAGAGGTTTAGAGATGCTTTGTTTGGGTGCCTGTGAAACCTGGTGCATGTCTGCTTGCATCCGAGCACAGAATCCGTCAATGCCACATCTCTGAACTCCTGCTCAGAGCCATCCCCTGCCCAGTATGCCCATTTTCTTTCTTCTCTGCCAGATTTTCATCTAGCGAATTAATTTCCATTGCCGGAGCCCAGCACGGCAGGAAGTTCAGTGATGGCAATTTGGTGAGGGAAATGACTGTTTTCTAGCTCTGGTCTCAGCAGTGCCAGTGGGTTGGACATCAGCAAAGTGCTGTGAAATTGCTCCGTTTACAAGTGTGCTCCTCCAGTGGAAAGCCCCAAGCGGTGTTTGTTGCTGCCCTGCCTTGTGAATTCTGGTGTTAGTTCAGAGAACTGGCCTGTGGGCTTCAGGTCCTCCTGCTCCTGTGTCGGCAGACTTCCCAGGGTTCCTCTCTCCCCCAGTCACTAGCTGAGCATGGAGGGTGGGGAGCTAATCCACTATAGGAAGCTAGGAGGTGATGCAGAATTGTGGAGAGTCCACTGCACACCAAAACAGCCCAACTCTTGGCAGCTTCTAACACCCAGGACTTATTTGTGAATTGCATAGGTGGCTAGCCAAGCTTTCAAGGGTCTGGCTTGTGTATACAGCAGGAGGGTGTGCAGGTCCTGGGGTAGACATGGTACTAGGCCCTTCTCTCTCCATATAGCCTCAATCCAGCCAGCGTCCTAGCAGAACATGGAAGAAATGACAGTAGATAGCCCATAAAGAGGGGAGTTTGAACTCTCTCTGGAAAGACTACTTCATTGCCCACCTTGCTTTCTCCCATCCCCCACATTAGCAGGTACATACTACAGTGATAGGATCTGGGAGTCAGGCTGGCAAATCCAGGACCCAGTATTCCACTTCATGGGAGAGGCAGAAAGGGGCAAAGGGGTCATGTGGTGGCTGCAAAGGTCCTTGTCAAACAATGTAGGTGCCCGGCGGTGGTGGCATACACATGTAATCCCAGCACTCGGGAGGTGGATCTCTGTGAGTTCGAGGCCAGCCTGGTCTACAGAGCTAGACCAGGACAGGCTCCAAAGCTACAGAGAAACCCTGTCTCAAAAAACAAAAACAAAACAAAACAAAACAAAAATCTAGGACCCATGTCTAGAGCCCAGGGTTGCTGCGATCAAGTCAGGACCCAGTGTGTTCCTAGTGAGTGTTTAATGAATGACATGAATCTTAAAAGGTCTTATTAATGAAAACAAACCCAGTACCAGTTACTCGGGTGAATGCTGGAAGATCAGAGAAGCAGAACAAGCCAGAGTCACCTCACCTCGCCAGTTCCTCAGCTGATCCTGTTTCCTCAGTATGAAAGCCTCTGAGTCCTCATCCAGAATGAATCTCAGCTGAATTGGTTCTCAAAAGCCTGAACACTTAACCAGCTCTAGTTCCTGCCCTTCACGCCTTATATACCTTTTGGCTTTCTGCCGTCACTTCCTGGGATTAAAGGCATGAGCCACCATGCCTGGCTGTTTCCTGTGTCTTTGAACTCCCAGAGATCTGGATAGATCTCTGCCTCCCAAGTGATAGGATTAAAGGCGTGTGTGCCACCATTTTCTGGTCTCCATGTCTGTCTAGTGGCTGTTCTGTCCTCTCACCCCAGATAAGTTTATTAGGTTGCACAATATATTGGGGAGCACAATATATCACCATACTTGGGGATGCAGGTTCACTGCATCCCACGTCTCAACCTCTTCCTCTATTTCCTTCCTTCCTTCCTTCCTTCCTTCCTTTCTTCCTTCCTTCCTTCTTCCCTCCCTCCCTGTCTTCCTTCCTTTCTTCCTTCCTTCCTTTTCCCTTACTTTTGCCCCTCTCCCTTTCTTCTTTCTCAGGTAGCCCAGGCTATCCTTAAACTTGCTATGCAACTTGGTCAGCAGAGGCTCGGCTTAGCCAGATTGGCAACTAGTGGAAGCTAGTCCCTGTGAGCCTTAGCCAGACTGTGGTTCCCGGCAGGAGAGGAGTTGCTGAGCCCACTTTCCCCCAGAATCCAAGTGAGCAGGCAGCAAGCTGGGGTCCAGCAGGGCTGGGACAGCTTGGGGGTGATTTGGATGTAGATGGGAGCAGTTCCCTGAATGACAGGGCTGCTGGCCCAAGGGATGCTTAGAAAGAATGTGCCACCACCAGCACCTCTCTAAAGTGAGGTTACCAGCCAGGTCCCCAAACACACAGCATGAGGCATGCTGAGGTCCAGGAACCTGCCTTTGTTCTCTCTCTCTCTCTCAGATTTATTTATTTATATTTTACACATGTGGGTGTTTTGCCTGTGTGTGGATAAGCACTGTGGCCATGCAGTCCCTGTGGAATCTAGAAGAGGGAGGGTGTTGGTTTTCTGGAAGTGGAGTTGCAGGTGGTTGTGAGCTGTCTTGAGGGTGCTGGAAACAGAATCAGAGTCCTCTGCAAGCAACAAGCACTCCTAAATGGCTGAGCCATCTCTCCAGCCCTGCCTTTTCCCTCCCTATCTTTGATCCATGTTCTTCATAAGCTCAGTTTTGGGAGCAGTCAGAACTGGCGGCCCTGTCAGTGGCAGCAGGGACAAAGGCACAGTGCCATGCTGTCTCCTGCAGGAGCCTGAGGAGCTCCCTAGATCTTTTAGAGATGAACACTCAGATCAGCACCCATCCTCAGCCACACTAGACAGGGTTTCAGTCCAGGCCAGTGTGGGGCTTGGCTGGGGTTTAGAAAAAGATGTTTTACCATTGATTCAAGGCCTGAGAGTTGAGAGGTGACCTAAAGGAAGCAAGACATCCCCAAGAGTGGGAGTTTGCCGACATCAGCCACTCACACATGCCGTAACGCCACATATGTACTGTTTGGTGCCTCCAGAGCAACACCTCAAAGAGTTGCTGAGAAGCTGTGTTCCTCTTTTAGATAAATTGGGATTATAGAATGGCCCTGGAGAGTCCTTGGACAGGATTCCATTCTGATAACATGAAGCCAGGAGCTGCAGGCTGCACAGCAGGTTAGGCATGCCCTTTTACTGTAAGGGGGATTTCTGCTGAGAATTTTGGAAAATCAGAGGTTTTCCACTGGGAAGGGGGAAAGGTCGGGCACTCTCGGACCGTAAGCAGGGCTCAGTGTGTCCCTGTTGGAAATTGTGCTAGAGAAAAGGAATCTCATCTTTCTGTTGGCATCATCCAGGCCTTGACTGTGTTAAGATTCTTGACTCTCATCTGGAAAGGCTTCAATCAGACTGTGGGGTGGGTGGCTCCTTCCCTTCCAAGTTCCCACAATTTCTCTGTCTTTCTGTCCCACCTCAAGCTGGGCCAGTGATGGTGGTAGGAGCATTCTGCAGCCTAGAGGAGCAGCCTCAACCTGCCCTACAGGAGAATTGCAGGGGTGTAATGATTGTGTTTTCGTGTGTGTACAGGGGTGTGTGTGTGTGCGCGCGCGCGTGCATTGAGTGCCTTCCTCTATTGCACTCCACCCTGTCTTTGAGGCAGGGTCTCTCACTGATCCTGGAGCTCATCATTTTAGCTAGGCTGGCTGACCAGCCAGTCCCAGGGATCCCTCTGTCTACCAGGAATTAGATTACAGGTACCAAACCTCCACTCTTGGGGATGTCTTGCTTCCTTTAGATGTAGATGTTGGCATCCAAACTCCAGTCCTTTTTATTGCACAGCAAACACTTTCCTGACTGAGCCAGCACCCTCCCCACCCCAGCCCTCAACCCAGACGTTAACAACCAGCATCACCCCTCTGCCAATGCTTCACCTTAGTTGGATCTGCCCTGGAGCTGGCAGTCACTCTCGAAGCTAGGAAAGCTACAGTGCCCTCTTGCCACACACATCCTTCCTCATACCCTGGAGCTGGCAGCCCAAGACACTGACTCATGCCTTCTCCCCAGAGCAGGCAAGGGAGGGAGCAGAGTCTCCCTAGGCAGTGAGGTCAGACTCAGGGAAACCCCCATCTGGCAGAGGCAACCTGTCCATCTGGGACAGGTGGGGCCTGCCAAAACCTATAGCAGTTGCCCGATGCAGGTGCCGAAACACTCAAAGTCGTTCCTCTTCTGAGTGAGAGAATTCAGGAAACGCTCCTCTGAAGAGTCAAGCCTAGAAGTGCAGAGTGAGCTCTGGGGACCCAACTTAGTAGAATGCTTCCCTAGAACATGCAAAGCCTGAGTTCCATTCCCAGTACCACATTAACTGGGCATGGTGGCACGAGCTTATATCTTAGGACTGAGGAACAGGAGTTCAAGGTCATCCTCAGCTACATAGTGAGTTTGAGGCCAGCCTGGGCTACATGAGACCCTGTCTTTAATACTACTACTCTAAAGAAAGACAGTAAAATCCCGGGTGAAAAGGCATTATTTAATCTGGCATTTTGTGGCATGTGTCACCACAGTGTCCTCTGTATGACAGTCAGGTCCACCTTGGGAAGGACTGTCATGTATGAGACCCTTGCTTACTCCTACCAGGCTGGACATGGTCATCCTGCTACAAACAGTGAGCATCAGGAGAGAGTGGAGCAAGGGCTACAGAAGGATCCCAGAGGCATCCGGGTCTTCATCTGCCATTATGGATGGTATCCTTCTGTGAAATCATCAAAGCCAGTCCCCAGGCAATTCTAGAGCCTTCCTCCAGCAGGAAGGAAGGTGTGGAGCCATGGCTCAGCCCATGAGCACTGGAAACAATTCTGCTGTAGACTGTAGGTCTGTGGCACTCTAACTCACACCGTAAAGCCCCACACTTCATGTGTTGGCACTAGGGGGCAGGACCTTCGGGAGGTGATAGGGTTGGATGAGTTACACGGGGGAGGCCACTGGATTGGTGTTCCTGTAAGAAGAGGAAGGGAGTCCACCCAGATTTAGTCTATCTTCCTGACTGTATATGTATCTCCTTTTTACGTATTATGTGTGTTCACGTATGTGCATGTGGGGGGACCAGAAGTCAATGTCTAGTGTCTTCCTTAATCATTCTCCTTGTTTTTTAAGAACAGTTCCTCACTGAACCTAAAATTCTGTTCCTCAAGAGTAGGGGCTTACTGACCTTGACTCAGGCCCAGCAGTGTGATGGGGATGGGGCTGAAGGCCTGGGACTGGAACAGCTTCCAAGCAAAGCCTGGGGAAGCCAGAAGGGTCATTGATCCCAGGCTCCACCCCACCAGAAAGGTTTCCTCTAGGGCAGAAACTCCTTACACACTCCCGGGCCATAAATGGTGTGACTGGAGGTGGCCAGGCAGGCATGCAGCAAGGCAGGTTGCTGCCCTGTGAATACAGTCCAAACTACTCCTGTGGAAAATGGAAAAGACAGTCAGCTCACAGAGTCACCCTCCCTGAGGCTGAGGCTGGAGGATGAAGTGTGATGAATAAGGTTTCAGATGGAGCCAAGGTCACCTGACCAGGGAAGCTACGGCAGGCCTTGAGTGACATCCAAGCTCAGTATAGAATGAAAAGCACACAGCCTTAAGGTTGTAGTGAGGGAAGGACCAGGGGTCCTGGGTTCCCCAACTTTAGAATGCTGTGATCACCTCCAGAGCTGGTGAATGTTCACATGATTGTTAGGGACCAAGATTTCAGGAACCAAACATGAACCATGGAAAGTACTAGCTAAGCCAGAGAACAAGCCATAAACCCACCACCCTCCCTTAGAGCAGTAACACCTGTTTGCTAACCGGAGGCTCCCAAAGATAAGAACATTCCACAGTCAGGTGCCATGGCAACCGAATGTAAAGAGCATTCCATGGTCAGGTAGCCTAGCAACAGAACAAATGGCCCCTGACCAGTCACCTTAGAAGACTTCCTGCAGCTGCACGACCTGCAAGTCTCCCACGTTCTACACGCCTTCCATGTCCCTTCCCCTTCCGCCTTCCTGCCCCTTCCCCTCTTATGCTGTATAAGCCATGTGGAGGAAAATAAAGTTTGGTGGCTTGATCAGAATACTATCTTGCTGCTGTCTCTTGTGTCCCCTGTCCTGTCATTCACTCCCACAGGTGGGTCGCCCCCGTTGAAACCCCGCTGGCCGGGGCACGTGATGGGCTCCCCCACCCATCACAAGCCAGACTGTGCACAGTCCTGGCTGGCCTCTGCTACTCACCCTGGTGTAAATCAGCTGGCATAGCATCTTCCCGGCCAGCCTTCTACCTAGCATCTAGATGATGCCCCCAACCTGAAAATCGTACCCTCCCCCCTTGCAATTCGGCTCCTACCTGAGACTTTTCTGTCACACCCTGAGTCTTCCTTAGGCTGGTCAAGGCACCAAATGTCCTCATCCTCTGTCACGCGCCGTGTCTTATTTTTATCCTGTTTCTCCAGGCTAACCTACCCTCTCACTTGCTTCCTTCTCCAGCAGACCAGCCTCGCTAGCCCCTCAGGGCCTCTGTGTGTGCTAGCTGCTGCTCCCTCACCCTGGAGTAGTCGTTCCCCACATTTCCTCCCAGGGAGCACTTCTTTCTCTTTTTTTATATTTTATTTTATTTTTATGTGCATTTGTGGTTTTGCCATGGGTGTCAGGGTCCCCTGAAACTGAGTTCCAGACAGGTATGAGCTGCCATGTGGGTGCTGGGAATTGAACTTGGGTCCTCTGGAAAAAGAATCTGCACTCTTCCCCCCACCCCCAGACAGGGTTTCCCAGTGTAGCTTTGGTGCCTTTCCTGGAACTCACTTGGTAGACCAGGCTGGCCTTGAACTCACAGAGATCCGCCTGGCTCTACCTCCCGAGCGCTGGGATTAAAGGTGTGTGCCACCACTGTCCAGCTAGAATCAGCACTCTTAACCCCTGAGCCATCTCTCCAGCCCCAGGGAGCACTTCTTTACACATTCAATCCCCCTCCTCATCGACTCTTTTTTCCAAATAGCACCCCAGCCCCTTCCCCTTTTCACTGGTCTCCAAGTGCCTTCCTGTTGCTACCTGTCAGCCTCACTACCAGCAGTGCTGTTTGGACATGCTCTGTGACCACAGTCATCAGCCACCTACTGCCACTGAGCCCTTGCTTGACACGTGGTCACTGTGACTGTAGGTTTGAGATGTGAACTTCCATAGGTATCTGGTGTTTTTCACGGTGACGATCCAGCTATTGTTTCTCCCCCAGAGGACACCAGGGTTGCTAGGAGTTGCTAGGGAGAAGATGCCCCTGTGTCCACGACTATAAGCTACACAGCTGAAAATGGTTTCTGGCACACACAGTAGGTGCTGAAAAAAGACTCATGGTGAGTAACTATTATCACGCAATTATATTCCTATTTCCCTCTTTCTCAGCAAGTTCCCATTAAATAAGCTCCCTCTGCCACCTTCCCACTTTGCTTCCCGGTGACCAGCAGCAGGGGCCCAGCCTGGTGTGTGTGACTTGAGCAGCAGAGGTGAGAGAGGAACCAGAGCTGCCCTAGGGAGACTGGGATCCCCAGGGCGTTTGAGTCACAGGCTGAGCATCCCAAATTGTTCTGTAGCAGCAAATGGAGCAAAGACAAAGAAAATCCAGGAGCCTGCAGGCCATTAAAGCTTTAAACAAGAATGTTTCCTGGTGTTCAGTGGGCTAGCCTTGGGAAATTGAAGTCTAAGAAAGTCCAACTGGAGGTTTGGTGGGGAGCAGAAAATGCCTTCCAGTGCTGGTCAGGGACAGTGAGCAGGAAGCCTTATCTTTAAACAGGGAAGGGAAGAAAGGGCCTGGGGCAGCTGATTCAACCAAACAGCAAGCACGCTAAACCAGGATGCCAGGTCAAAGATGAATTTCAAATAGGCTATAGTTTCTCAGCGAAAGTGTACAGAGAGCACACTTATTTTTTAAGTGAGTGGTGGAGCTTGTGGGGGTAAGGGTGAGGGGTCGGTTAGTTGTGGAGGTCTTCCCTAGCATGCACAAAACTCTGGGTTAAATTCCTAGCACTATGTAAACTAGATACAGTGGTACATGACCATAATTGTAGCTCTTGAGAGACAGAGGAAGGGTGATCAGGAGCTCATGATCATCCTTGGCTACAAAGGGAGTCTAAGGTCAACCTGGGCTACATGAGACACTGTCTCAAAACAAACAAATAAGCAAAAAGTGGCCATTGTATCTGGAATATAAAGGCTGACTGACCTGTGATTTCACACTGTCAATCAGACCCAAGCAGCCATGACAACTCAGGCCAGGCCTGACACCATCCAGAATCCCTCACAATGAGTCCATTGCTTCTTGATGGAGTTCCAGCCGCCTTTCCAGTTTCCCCAGCATCCTGCTACTCCAGAGGCCACCCAGTTTCCTGTTTCCATACCTTCACACTAACTATGGCTGAGGCTGGGGCATGTCTCCGCAGTGGCATCCTCAGTTGGATGCTCACTCTCCTGAGAGGCAGTGCCCACCTCCACCCCCATTTCCCTGTCTCCCAGAGGGGTTGTGATGTCAGGGTTTCTCCTCTGTCATATGCAGACTTTGTTTTACATCCTTCTCTAACCCCAAAGTCTGTATTGGCTCATCAGTATGCTCAGAGTCCAGCACCAGCCCTGCCCTGGTAGATACTGTCTGAGCAATATGAATGAATGAATGAATGAATGAATGAATGAGAGTTAGACCAGAACAGGCAAATTTGGAAGTGCCCTGCAGTCACTTCCATTGCCTGCAGATAACCCAGAAGCCCATGGGCATGGCGCAGAGAAGGCCTGGGGGCTAACAGCAGAATCTTGGAGTGACTCCAGTTG
Organism: Onychomys torridus; assembly: GCF_903995425.1. Taxonomy (NCBI): domain Eukaryota; kingdom Metazoa; phylum Chordata; class Mammalia; order Rodentia; family Cricetidae; genus Onychomys; species Onychomys torridus. Next base: position 66,753,785 of record NC_050446.1, read on the forward strand.
CTCATTATGGACAATGCCCTCTTGCTCACTTAGCAAACATTAATGTCCTTCCCAGCTCTGCCCCTGTGTAAGGAAGTTCTTCCTGTCCTCTGCCCCCAGTAGGTTGCCACTGTGTGTAGCCATGGCAGCCATGCTGCCCCAGATGGCCTAGGATGTGGCAGGCAGGAGGAGAAAGCAAGAGAAAACCAGTAAGTAACCGAAGGCGCTCACCCAGTCGCCAGTTCCTGAGAATTCTTATAGCACAGCAGGGGAGGGCCGGGGGTGTCAGCTGGCAGGTGCAGCACCACCAGAATGTGTCTCTGGCACCTAAGCAGGGACCAGATTTCACCCAGCATCCTGGGTGGTTGGCAATGTGTGTGAAAAGGAACCAGGAGGTGAGAATTAGTGCATTTTTGTGGAGCAGGATGGAGGCTGGGGAGGGAGGGAGCCAGGCTGGGTGCAGCTGTTCTCTAAAGAAGAACTATCTGTGGCCCTTGCTCTGGCCAGCTAGAGAACTCCTAGTGCTCCTACTTCCCAGAAATCCATTCCCCCTGCATCTGGGAGCACCATCCTGGTGCTTCTACTTCCCAGAAATCTATCCCCCATCTGGGAGCACCATCCTGGACTTCCTACTTCCCAGAAATCCATACCCCCATCTGGGAGCACCATCCTGGACTTCCTACTTCCCAGAAATCCATACCCCCATCTGGGAGCACCATCCTGGACTTCCTACTTCCCAGAAATCCATACCCCCATCTGGGAGCACCATCCTGAACCCCCTGTAGCATCTACTTGACTTCACTCTCAGTGCCCAGCCCAGGCCTAGACTATTCTCTGAGTGCAGGCCTGGCTGGGTAGTCGACCAGTTAGCCCTCAGCCTTTGGATGGGATCCCTGGGAAAGAGGAGAGCACTCCCAACTGGGGGAAGAAGTCCTGGCGAGCAGACTCTGGGGGAAAGGCCAGAGCATATGGCTCGCATCCCGAATTCTGGCACTTGGGAGGCTAAGCCAGAAAGGATGGAAAACAGGAGAGACCAGAGCAGAGTGAGGAAAGCCCAGCTGGTGTGCACCTGCCAGGTAATCCCAGCATCTGGGAGGTAGAAGGAGGCGGGGTCTAGGAGTTCAAGGCCAGCCTCACCTATATAGTGAGATGGAGGCCAGAGTGGGCTGTGAGACTGTCTCTAATAAAAACAAAAGGGACAGGAAGCAGAACAAGAAAGATGGGAAAGAATGGACCCAAATGACGTGGCTGAGTGCCTGGATCCACAGCTCCTGGAGCTGAAAGCCTGGCTAACATGAGTGGAGTCTTGGTGGCTCGAACCGATTAATTTTCTTCAATGCCGCTCAGTCAGACAAGCCTGGTACAAAGGTCAGGACCCATGTGACATGTCCCACTCTAGACAGTTGCTAAGGTGGCAACCTCACCCAGGAAAGACCCCTGCCCCATCTTGCATTCACCTCTCCCTCTACCCTGTGATTAGACCTGCTGCTAGGAGCACCCCAAGATGCTTCCTCCCGCCCCCACTGTAGCTTTCTGGGCTTTTGTGGTGGACTCCTGCAGGGTCACAACTGTGGCTCCACGTTTGTGTGCATTTAACCTCTCTGCATTGTGCCAGGGCAGGCTGGGAGGACTTCTCTTCTGATGCCAGAGTCATTTTCCCTCTATCCAACAGGTGCCAGGGCCAGGCTGAATGCACTTCCGGTCCAGAGGAGTTTCCAGCGGCTGAGTGGCTGCCCCAGTTTTGCTAACCTACCATGACCTTTCTCCGCCTTTTGCTGCAATGGTTCGTGGGAAAACCATCAGGATAAAGCAGGTATATCCCTTAGTCACCCCGTGGCTTCCATTTCAGACCCCCCTCCCTAGCAGCTCATACCCCTGGGACAAATTGCCCCTCTGTGCTCTTTTTTCGCTGTGATAAAGCCACTTACCATGGAATTTGCCACTTTGAGCGTCTGTAAGTGTCCGGTTCTGTGGTGATAAGTGCACTTGCTCTGCTCTTCAGCTCCGCAGCACCGTCCATCTCCAGAGCTCTTGTCGTCTCCCAGAGCACAAACTCAGTCATTGGATAATCCCCTCTTCGCCTCCCTCAGCCCCAGAGCCCTCCCTTCCAGTCTCTGTCTCTACATACTCGACTGCCCTCGTTCCTCAGAGAAGAGGAATGCCACAGCAGTTGTCCCGTGACGGGATAATTTCACTGAAGGTAGTGTTCTCAAGACTAGTGGTGCCGTCCCTCATATCAGAACCTCTTCCTTTTTAAGGCCGAGTAATATTCCACTGTACACAGTCCACTTTATCCTTTCAGGAGAGGTTGGTGCTGACTTCCACAGCAACTTGAACCACTGGTGCCTGGGTCCTGTGCAACCCAAGCCTCCTGCACCCAAGTGTTTTGCAGTGAGAGGGAGGGTAAGTCCTGCGTCGATTCTGTCCCCTTCCCAAACAACTGCCTACTGGGGAGAAGAAAGGGAAGGACTTGGAAGGGAAGATGGCTCAGTGGTTAAAGTGATTGCTGGAATTTGCACCCCCAGAACCCACACACATGCAAAACATGAGTGTGTGCATACACACACACACACACACACACACACACACACACACGCACACGCACACGCACACGCACACACAGGAAAGAAAAAGGCAATGCAAGCAAGGGCTAGCCTAGGCTGGATGCTGCAGAGTCTCTCTGCTAGCTTTCCACTTCAGTGCCTTCACCACCTGCTGAGAGCCAGGAGCTGAGCTGGGAGCCCACACATAGCCCCCAGCTGTCCTCCTCACTGCCCTGTGACTCACAAGGGAAATGGCAAGGTGGAGACAGGAAGAAAGTGACCTAGGTGACAACTGGAGATTGCACCTTCCCAGAGGACCTGCCGAGTTGCTTCTGCAGGGAATGAAATTAAACACCTGTTTAATTTCCAGGAGCAGCCTGCTGGGCCCCCAAGGAATGGATAGGCCGGAGGTTGCTGGGGGCAGAGAGGGCAGTATTCACAGGTGGCTGGGGACTCCTTGTGTTCTGTGCTCCGCCTCTGGGACTCCAGACTCTCTGGCAGGCATGGGAGTGGAGCAGGCACCTGGCTGAGTGCCTTGGAAGGTAGGGCAAGGGGAGGAGTGAGCTTCTCCACCACCCATCTCCCTGGCCCTATTTGTGAGGAGGGCCAGGGTGGGGAGTGAGCTCAGCAGGTGTAGACACCTGTAAGATTCTGGAAACCCAAGGACCACTCAGAACACACCTGCCCTCTTCAGAAACATTCTAAAGAAATCTCACTCCTGGACCCCAGTCTGCTTGAGGAGTTGCTGAGGACTAGAGGCTGTGGACAACCACACCAACAATGAGGAGCAGAGAAGATGAGCCCACAACTCTTCCAGGCCACCCCTAGAGATGGGCAACCTCCAAATGCAGGAGATGGGACTGTGACTGTTTCTGCCTACCCACGGCTGCCTCTCTGGGTAGTATCCCAGCCAGGCACTCAGCCCACTGACCTGGGGCCATACCTGGTGACCTGCTTAGACTGATGTCTACACACACACACACACACACACACACACACACACACACACACACACACACACATCCTTTCCCTCAGAATCAGTATTTCTTTCCTAACAGCATATTAATAGGTACTGGTTTCCCTACACTAATTGGGACCCACAAACGCCCCACTCCCACCCCGCTACACACCTGTGTCCTCTGCTGCCCTTTACAGCAAAGGCCTTGGAGAGCAGCCAGGCTGTCTGAGGGCAGTCCATTCATTCGTCCTAGCCCATTCTCATCAGGTTGTATCTCCCCCTCCTCCTCCAGCACCCCCATCCATCTTCTACCTCTTCCTCCCCCCTCCTCCATTTCTCTGCCCTTCCAGCCTTCCATCGTCAGCTTAGAGTCTGACACCAGAGTCCTGCAGCCCCTCTCTATCAGTGGTGCACAGCAACCCGGACTGGGCACTCAGCCAACGCTTGGCCCTCGGTCAACGGTCCCCACACCCCTCTGTGGTCCAGCCCCGCCCCCATCCCTGTTCTTTCACAGTCCCTTCCTAATCCACACACCTTTCGCTTCCTCTCCTTCCAGAGTCATCCTTGCAAGCCATCTTGATGCCCTCAAAGTCCACGTCCCAAAACCAGGCACAAGCCTCTGTGCTCAGAATCCTTCATCCCCAATCCCTCCGCACATTGCCAATTCTAGTCCCTCACCCAACTCACTCTTAACCCTTCACTCAAGACCCTCACGCCCTCCACCTTCTCAACTTGTCTTTCTCTATATACAGTAATTATTTTTTAAAGATGTATTAATTTATTTTATATGCGTTGATGTTTTGCCTGCATGAATGTCTTTGCCAGGGTGTCCGATCGTCTGGAACTGGAGTTACAAACAGTTGTGAGTTGCCATGTGGGTGCTGGGAATTGAACCCAGGTCCTCTAGAAGAGCAGCCAGTGCTCTTAACCACGGAACCATCTCTATAGCCCCTATTTTATTTTATTTTTTAAATTATTTTATTCCTCCTCCCTCCCCGTCCCCCGCCCTCAGGATGGAGCCCGTGAATGTGCTGCTGGTCACCGTTTCCGGTTATGAGAGAGCTCTAGTCAGACACTCAGTCAGAGATCACACAGCCCAGAGACCCACGGTTGAGGACTGCGGCTGCCACCACCTCCGTCACCCCCTGTGCACGGGGGGGGGGGGGGGGGGGGGGGGGGGGGGGGGGGGTTTCCAGGGGCACAAGGCCTGGCTCAGGTTTCCAAGACCTGGCAAACAACCGCAGATCCTCCCACTTGGACGGACCTCCCTCTGTGAAAAATGGGCGCCCCCTACTGTAAGACCCCAGACGGCGAGGAAAGTTCAGGAAAGTCTGTGGCCAGGATGGAGCCATTGTAGCTCTACTTAGTGGTTCAAACTTTTTCCCCTCGCTGCAAGGATCCTGAACAAACATGAGCCAGTCAGAGGGAGATGTTCCATTGGGTTCTAGAAGGGGCTATCCTCAGCACACTAGCCCATGCCCTGGTGGCTTTGCCAACAGCCATTTGAAGACCCAGATATACCTCTTGCTCTCCCCAACATGCAGATATGAACCCAGAGAGACTGAAGCCCTGTCCCTGCATGGCAGGGGAGGACAGTTCCCATGGGGCTACTAACACCTTCATTTCCACCCGGTCCACGTCCTGTGCCTCCACATGCCTCCTCCACCCAGCCCACTTAATTGAAGCCAATTATTTCCTACAAAGGGACAGAGAGGAATGCATCTATTCATGTCTTTGTCCCAGCTGAACAAGGAACTGCTGTCTTTGTCTCTGGAGGTGCTCATTAGGGAGCAGCTGAGATAAGTCTGGGGATGAGACAGGGCAGGACTGGTCACCCTGGTGTGTCCAGAGCCAACTGTTAGAGGCTTCAGTGTGGTGGCCCAGAGGTGGGCATAGAGCTTTTGACATGGCACACAGCCCCTGGGGCATCATCAGGCTGGAAAATAGGCAGCTGGTATATTGGGAAAGCCCCAGTGTCCTGGCCTGCATGTCTGTGGCAAAAATGGGACACGACACATAGGTTGATATCTACTGAGTGCTTGTAGCACTTAGCACCTATACTTGATATATGCTAACAGCTACTGTGATTCATTAGTGATGGCCACACCATTATCATCATGAAAATACAGTGCAGTTAGCTGTGGAGACAGCAGACGAGGGTTTGAACCTGGCCTTTCCCTGTCCAGGCTGTGTGACCTCTCAGAGTCTCCTTTCCTCACTATAAGTAGTACCAGGCTGAGCACAAAGCCTTGCCGGAAGGGGGCTGAAACAGACCTGTACTATCTGTGCAGGAGACAGCCAGGTAGTCAAGGCAAGATCTCGCACCCCTGATCATCCACCAGGGAGGATTCAATGCATGTTTCGGAAGACTGCAGCCCTGCTTCCGGGTCAGGTGACTCGGTGAAGCCCGAACTCTTTGGGCTTCAGTCCCTGTTGTAGAAGCCAGTCATCTGAGCAAAACAGTCAAAACTTTTGTCAGCAGGTGCTCCAGATGTTCCCTCAGAGAAAGAAGGTATGGGCAGGGTTATTGGACCTTCACCCGAGAGTCAGGCTCCCTCCTGTACCTTCCCTTCATGTGTATGTAATTCTGCCCTAATATCGTGTGGTCTTGGTGTTAGGATCCTGCCCTCACTCCCACACATGCGCAGCTTGGGGTCTTGCATCTTACATCATCAGCAGGCACTGTCGACTACATACCCGCCTTAAAAAGCCGGACATGGACCCCCACCCTCTCTGTGTGCTCTCTCTCTGTTCCTGCTCTGCTCCTGCCATCTTTCTTTCCCTCCAGGCCTGGCTCTCCTCCCTTCTATCCCCTACTTCTTCCTAATAAAGCTCTTTGTAACTCTGGTAGTTGTGGCCGTGGCCTGTGAGTTTTCCACTGGTAACCAGCACGGTTTATCATAACAGTCACTTGGGGCCTTTGGAAGGTGCTGGGTGCACAGAGTGTAAGGGGTTGGTTGATGGGTGGAAAGAAGATCTGTACAGCCATAGGGAAGCCATCATCCATGCTGGGTAAAGATATTCCATGTGGCTATTTGGGGTTCTCCATGCTGCTGTAAGAGACCCGACACCCATGCTCCTGTAAGCCCAAGAAACCTATTGGTTCCCCAGGTTGAACTTTGGAGAAAGTATGGGTTGGTTTGTCTTTGGGGTCTTATAAGGGGGGGGGGGGAGTTGCACATCATTTACATTTCCTTATGGAACAAATCCTCTAAATGGTCCTTCATCTGGAAGGTGGGAACAGTGTTGATACCCACAGGAAGAAAGCATTCAGAGAGTTGGCCCCAGACATGTTTATAAATGCCTAGCATGGCTTCACTTTGACAGACAGCCCTCAGCCTCCACCCTATGCTGAGCTTAGCTGACACGTAAGCATTGAATCTTCCCTATTGCGTTTCAGATAGAGAAACATCGTGTTCCCCAGGAGGCAACTGAACTTATCCCAGACTAGTAAAGTCAAAGAGGCACAGAGACAGGATGCTAGCTGCCTGGTCAGGAGCGGGGTCTGCTCAACCACAGCCGGTCTCCTCCACCCCACCCCACACTGATCCAGAAAGAAAAGAGTTTATCCACACAGAAACAAGGGGAATAAATCAAGGCAGGCTTTCTGCAGAAGTGGCACTTAAGCCTTTAAGGGTGGGTCCCCTCATAACTAGCAGAATGGAAAGGCAGGGAACAGCATACAGAAAGCGTGAAGGACGGGAGTGTGGGGCATGCTTACAGATGAGCTTGCAGTCTCTATGGCCCAGTAGGATGGATTGACAGTGGGACAAGGGCTCACCCCAAAGCAAGAGATTCTAATGAACCTTGGCCTGCAAAGCCTTAAATAGAGTTGGTTTAGAGGGAACTTCTCCAGCGGCTACCCTGCTCAGTGTCAGCTGTCACCAACAGCGCAGGCACGGGAGCTGGGCTGTTTACTTACCAGGGCCTTCATTCCCTCCAGAGCCCCTGAGCCCGTGCCACAGTCTCCAGGACAGGGCTTCTCCATCGTCCTGATTTGGGCAAGAGTAACCTGCTATCACATTCCTCTGATCTCTCAGGTGTTAACCCCGATATCTGGCTCCAGGTTTTTATTTAATAAGACCGTTTAGCAATTCGTCTACAGGAGTGGTTGTCCTGCTTGTCCTGGGACTCTAAGTAGCATCTTTGACCTCCACCTACTAGATTCTAGGAGGACCCTTCCCCAACTGGCTTTGTCTCCAGACATATTCAAATGTCCTCCCAGAACTTCAAATCACCCCCAGTTGAAAGGCAGTACTCTAGGGCCTCCTGGACCCTTGGTGTGTAGACATCCTCCCTCACCCGCTCTGCCCACAGTCCTCCCCACTCTCCGTGGCTCCCTATACAACCAGCTGAGCTTGCACCCTGGGTGCTGGCAAGGCCGGCTACAAATTGTCCGTAATTGCCTCAGTGCGGTACACCCTGCTAAGATCGCCAAGCTTCCCTCCCTGAGCTTCCAAACACCCTCTTCCACAGCTCTGCAGAACACACACGCACTGGGGGACCTGTGGCATCAATTTTGATAATGATGATAAACATAATGATTTTCCAGAGGGTCAGCAGGCCCTGGGCAGAGAGGCAACTTAGCTGTTAAACTCTGATGTCATTTCTGTCGCTGTGCCGGAGGAACAAAGCTTTTTTTTTTTTTTTTTTTTTTTTTTTTCTTTTTTCTTCTTCTGTCATAAAGGCAGCAAAATCACAAAAAGTTTAGGAAGAGAAGGGGATGTACACTACCACGTCACCAGCTCTGATTCTTCGGCAGGAGTCTTAATGTTTATTCATATCTCTCTCATCCTATACAGCTCTGATTGTATTTCTGTATATTTGACTACGCGACCAATTCTCCTGTTGACACAGGCACAAGGCATGTGTAATGGGTATTCGGTCTTACATTTTTATTTAAATTTTCTATAATGCCTCTGTATGTTACTACACAAGCCCCGTCATGCAAGAGCTACAGTGTTGACACAAAGGGCATCCCAGGCTAATAGGGGACCATCAGCGGGCAGGGGCCCCTTGCAGGTCTTCGGCTTTAGAGACACAGGATAGAGTCTCATACAAAAGTAAGTTTTCCATGGGATCAGATCCTTGTGTGGATCCTGAAACTCTGCTGTGCCCTAATGAGAGGATGGTGCTAATTTCTGTGAACCACGCCCTTCAAACTCTGAGGTTTTGAAATTATAAAGCTATGCAGGATACTTGGGGTGTGTGTTTCAGAATTTAAGAGCAGTAAGTCTTCTGACAAGAAGGAATTGTTGTTTTGCTGTTGTTCATATCTTTGTCTTATTCAAGGTTAGACTCCTGCTGCTACAGGCCCTGGGGTATATCAGGAAATCCTGATGGGGTCAGGCCTGGTGGCACACACCTCTGTCCTAGCTACACAGGAGGCTGGGAAAGGAGGATCAAGGTTCAAAGCCACCCCGGAGTGCAGAGTGAATTCAAACTAAACACTGGCTAGGACTCTAGCTCAGGGGCTAGAGTACTTGTCCTGTGGGCACAAGGGCCTAGGTTCAATCTGTAGTCACACACACACACACACACACACACACACACACACACACACACACTCTCTCTCTCTCTCTCTCTCTCTCTCTCTCTCTCTCTCTCTCTCTCTCTCTCTCTCTCTTTCTCCTGATTAAAAACACACCTCTCCCAGCCCCCAAAAGGGACTGTAAAAAAATGTGTGGACGCACCACCCTGGAAGCAGGCAGAGCACCTGTGTAGGGAAAGGTGAGGTGCTAGGTACAGGTGGCCTCTTCAGGGTGGGCAGACAGCTGTGGGAGCAGATGAATTTGGGGCCCTCTCATCAGGTCCATAGGCCCAGATCCTCCTGCAGACCCTTCCTCCTGCAGACCCTCTCCTCCTGCAGACCCTCTCCTCCTGCAGACCCTCTCCTCCTGCAGACCCTCTCCTCCTGCAGACCCTCTCCTCCTGCAGACCCTCTCTTCTTGCAGACTCTTCCTTTCAAGGGGTCCGAGTAGTCATTTTCAACAGACGAGTAGAGCCAACATTCTGAAGCCCTTGGAGAGGTCACTGCCTAAACATAACACAGCTAAGTAAGCCATCAGGAATCCTACATCACGGGTGCACAAGAACCAGAAAGGTAGCCCTCTTAAAACATGTCTGCCCCACTGCAGTAGGCCAGGGGACATTCTGCCTTCCTGTTTCCTGCTCTATAAGCATGCATATTTTTGACAGGTATCCTTTCTGAAGAATATTTAGTGTCGTATTTTCCAGATGTTTATGCTTCTTCAGGCTGGTAATTTCCCTGTTTAAAGTAGGGCTGAAGGGTCACTAAGTATCCTGGCCAAGCTTGTGTTTCAGTATTGCCAGCCAAGAGTTCACTTTCACCAAAATGTTTCTATACAAATGGGTACAGAAAACAACCTGCCCACAGAGACTGGAAACACTGAGCAGGGCTTGAAGGCCCCTATTGCACTCCAGCACCATAGGTCAGTCTAGGCCGGGGCACTGTGTAACAGATGAAACATTCCTGTAGCCTTCAGTCTGGGCCAGATTTAAGGCATGCTTCCGCCAATAATGCCATAGGAAAACGCTGTTCCGGGGCTAAGGAGATGGTTCTGTGGGTAGGGCATTTGCCATGCAAACTCAGAATCTGAGCATGAATACCGATCACCCACGTGAAACCCTGGTGGCCGTGGTGGCCTTCTTGTGATCTCAGTGTTCAGGAGGAAGAGACAGAGGATCTTAGGGCCAGCTGGCTTGTTAGACAAGCCAAACTGGAAAGCCCCAGGTTCAGGTGGAGACTCTGTCTCACTCAGTAAATGAAGTAGAGAGAGATTGAGAAAGACACCAAATATCAACCTCTGGTCTCCACACCCATGTGCACCCACACGTGTGTGAATATGTACATACCACATACACATGCAAAATAATAATAATAAGAAGAATAAGAATAAGAATAAGAATAAGAATAAGAAGAAGAAGAAGAAGAAGAAGAAGAAGAAGAAGAAGAAGAAGAAGAAGAAGAAGAAGAAAGCCATTCCTGTTCTGAGTTTCTGTTATTTCTCTTGAGCTCTGCCAACAACTATCATGTAGGTAGCTGGAGCTACCCATGTGAATAGCCTGAGCTAACCCACTGCAAAGTAGAAAACTATGAGGGGCATCTGGCAATCAGAGCCAAGTCAGCTCTGTCATGTTAGAGAACACCATCATGAGTAGCCAGCTGGTCCACTAACTGCCCATCACTGAGCAAGCCCTGCAAAACTTAGCCAGGTGGAATCCAGAGAAGCTGAACTGCCTGGCCAGACAATACACTTATGGGTTAACATTCTTTGCTTTAAATGACTATGTTTAGGGTTGCTTGTTATACAGCAAAGGCTAGCTGATATATTCAGATTTTTAGAGCTTAACGTTGAGCTAGTATCCACCAGATTTGATTCCAACATTGACACTCTGAGCCATTATGTTCTCTCATTCCCTTCTAGCCTACACTGACACTTGGAGCTCTGGGATGAGATGGGGAGAACCAGGCTTAATGATGAGGGAAACGTCATCTCCCCTGCCAGCAGTATGAATGGCCATCCCATGCTGAGTACCTTCAAACGGGCCACCATCTGAGCTGTCAGTGCCAGGATGAAACATTAATGATGAAGCTTGGCAGTGCCTTCCTCATTAGTGTTGATTACCTTCTTGCCTATGTCTGTCTGAGGTCCCGGGGAGGAGCTGTATGTGGCTCCTTCTCAAGCAGATCTTTCTCATTCCCCCGCTCACCAGCAAGCTACATGGGCAAACTGTCTGCTACCTGTCCATCACCCAGATCATTAGATTTGCTCTAGGGACGAATCTGAAAGCCACCCTGATGACCTCACCAAACACATATGCCCACTTTCCTTGCCTCCCTATGAGCCAAGTGGGTGGGAAGCACCAGGCAGAGAGAGACCAGGCATGGTTACTCCCCATCTCCACAAATGAGACCCACTCAAAGACATTAGCTTGCCCACTACCACCCAGTCCCCATAGGTGCAGTGATTTCCATGTGGACACAGACCATCTCTCTCATAGTTCTGCATGTGGCTGGGTCTGCTTTAGGCTGTTAGACCCTTTTCTCCCAGCTGTGATGGAACAGTCCTGACACAAACCATTGGAAGGAGGAAGGATTGATTTTGGCTCACAGTTTCAAGGGGTTTGACCCTTGGTGCCTGGCCTCATGCACTGGAGCAGAATACCTCGGTGCCTGGACCTTGGGAGCAGAGGTTTCTTTTCACTGGATAGCAAACAGAACAGAAGAGAAAGGGACCAGAAACAAAATATTCCCCAGGACCTATCCCCAGAGATACCTCCCAAAGTCTCCAAACATCCCCAATAGTGCCACCAATTAGCACAAAGCCTTCCACCTACATCCCTGTCAGGGATGCTCCATGCGGTTCTCACTGTCAGAGGTGGCCAGGCCTGCAGTCTTAATGGTTGGGGCAGAGTTATCCCCGTAGCTCCAGGCTTGGGACCACAGTTTCCTCCTTGACACTTTCAGCTCCTTGTAGCTACCCACCACATGGTCATTCCTGTCACACAGCTTGGTGGCTTGCTCACCTACCTCTGTAAAACAAAAAGAGAGCTACTCTTTAAAAAAAACAAACAAACAAAAAAACCCAACTTTTTAATAATTACATTTCTTTCTTTCTTTCTTTCTTTTTTTTTTTTCTTGGTTTTTCGAGACAGGGTTTCTCTGTGTAGCTTTGTGCCTTTCCTGGAACTCACTCTGTAGTCTGAACTCACAGAGATCCACCTCCCTCTGCCTCCCAAGTGCTGGTAATGCATTTCTTTATTTAATGTGCAAGTGTGTGTATTTGTGCATGTGTATGTGTGCATGTGTGTGTGTGTGCATGTGTATGCCTCAGCACACATGTAGCTGTCAGAGCACAGCTTGCAGGAGTTGATTCTCCCCTTCCGTCATGTGGGTCATGAATTGAGGTTGTCAAATCTGTAGAAAGGGTCTGTGCACAGTGGGGCCATCCCGCTTGTGTTCTCTCTCCCTTCTTTCTCCTCCCCCTCCATCCCCAGTCAGACAAAAGGTTTGTTAGTGCAGACAGCAGGACAATGGAGTCTCAAGGAAGTGCCCAGCCCACACAGGGAGAAGAAAAGTGCTCTGTGAAGGTCCTTTAAGAAGAAGGAGGTGCTGAGGGAAGGGGGTCCAGGGTCACTGGGCATCACCAGATAGGGCCTTAGCACCATGTTCTTTATGGATGGGCTGAGGCTGTGTTTGGAAATCCAGGGACATAGCTAAAAAAGTGGAACAATTGGTCTAGTTAACATACAGCCTCCATAATCCTGGAAGAGAAGTCAGGGAGGCTGGGATGCCCTATACCACCTGCAGTCTTTCCTGCCTTGCTACCTGGAAGGCCTGTTTCCAAAAGGAACGGGCTCCCACTTACTTGGCCTGATGACCATCACTGATCCTATTGAACAGTAGTAACTGGGAAGCCCTGATGCTTTTCCTGCAAAACCCCCTCCCTCCTCTCAGCTCAAGTCTTTGACCAAATCAGGCCCAGGGCAGAGCCAGGCTAGACCTGCTGTGTTCACATGAAGAAAAGCCCAATTGAACCTGACAGATTTACTGATGGAGGAGATGCAGGGATGGGGAGACAGGAAGCCACAGGTGGAATGTGATGCCCCAAATGGACACAGGTAGCCCAGGCTAGATTCAGACATCACAAGCTCAAAGGCTTTCAGCTGTGTCCTGTGAGGCTTGGAGTGGAGGAATTTGAGGGCCTCCAAGGTCTCAGGGGGGAACCAAATCAATGCAGTGTTCTCCTGGAGTCTACAGTGCAGAAGTCAGGAGACAGACAAGTGGTATTCCAGGCATGGGCCATTGTGCCTGGAGCACCAGGAGGGGAGAGGACCAGGAGGACTGAAGACAGGCAACCCTCACTGGAGGAGGGAAAGGCACAGTTCGGGGAGGGTCAGAAACCTACAGCTGCTATAGCTTGAGTGGTCATATCAGGCTGAAGGCTGGAGCGGCAGGAAGGGATGGGGAAAAGTGAGCCCCAGTCCTGGACAAGAAAGGATCGAAACTGTGCCATGGGAAGGAGTATGGAAGGGAGAAGGGCGGGGAGGAGAGGGAAGGAGGGCTGGGTCCTTTGAAGTCTAGTTCAACCACTGCCTCTGCTGAGAAGTCTTTGGTAACTCCACCAGACAGAGCCCCGTCTACAGCTGTTCCTGCTGAATAACTGGTTCATGGGAACTAAAATGTTCTGTTCTCTAGGGAAGGCTCCTGAGACTTGGGAAGCTAAGCAAACTTACTAGGCCCAGGAAGATCACAAAGTTAACAAGACTCACAAGGACCCCTCCTTAAGGTTACAAGGAGTAACTGATGCCTTGGAAGGAGGGACTCTTCAGTGGAGATGCCTACACATGGGTAGGAAGGTCTGGGGATGCGATTTTGGTGAGTCATGTGCAGGGGTGTGTTTTTCTGTGATGCAGCTGCTTGCCCACCCTCCTATAAATAATCCCAGTAAACTCACTGGTTCACCAAACTGGTCAATAACGGATTGAGCCAGGCAGTGGTGGTGCACACCTTTAATCCCAGCACTTGGGAAGCAAAGGCAGGCGGATCTCTGAGTTCAAGGCTAATCTGATCTACAGAGCGAGTTCCAGGATAGCCCAGGGTTACACAGAGAAACCCTGTCTCAATAAATAAATAAATAAATAAATAAATAAATAAATAAATAAATAAATAAATAAATAAAAATAAAAATTAAAAAATAAAAAATAAAAGGGCTGGAAAGATGGCTCAGAGGTTAAGAACACTGGCTGTTCTTCCAGAGGTCCTGAGTTCAATTCCCAGCAACCACATGGTGACTCACAACCATCTGTAATGAGATCTGGCTCCCTCTTCTGGCCTTCAAGGATACATACAAACAGAACACTGTATGCATAATAAATAAATCAATCTTTAAAAAAAAAATTCAATTCTCTGGTCTATGGTCAGTTCCCTATCAGTCCCTGGGGGGCTGCCTTACAAGGAGGGCTGCAGGGTGCTGAGCTCTGGGCCAAGCTGCCCGCTATCCTTTCTGCTTGGCAGGCTGGCCCAGCTAGGCCCCTCTGTGTCTCTGCAACAGGAACACCTCCCCCACTTTTTAGTCCAGGTGCTCAGCCTAAGCACTAGGGGAGCTCAGAGCTAGATGACAGGCCTGTGGACCTAGAGTCCTAACTGTGCCCCAGGAGGCTGGCACCTCACTGCCAGGTAAGTAACGCTCAGAAAGCCGTCACCACCTGCCCAAGACGGAAGCCTGAGATCTGCCGTTACATGTCTTTCTGTGTACTCCACCCCTAGCCCTGCCGACCTTGCTGAAAACAGTCTTGTTTAGGAAACAGAAGTCATTTCCTTGCTGCGATGGGAGCAAGCTGGAAATTACAGCTCAGAACCCATGTGATCCAGTGGTATCTGGTTCTAGGCTGAGCTTCGGCTCTTGCAGTACAAAACACAGAGGTGAGAGAATGCTGTCCAGGGTTTGTGCGGGAGGCTGTTGTCTCTGTGTTTTTGGTGGGGCCATGGAGGAGTGGGCACCAGGGACAGCATGCAGTCAGCAGTCTGAGGCACGGAGAAGCTAATAACACATAATCACAGCGACACCCCATCTGGGGCCAGAGGGTGATTACAGCCCAATTATGCGCAGAACAACTAATGACAGCTTGGCTCACAGGATGACAGCCCCCAGTGGGACTCTCAACACCCCAGGCCCCAGGCCCAGGACCCTGCCAGTCAAGCTGCCCCCCCACAGTGGGACCAGGAGGCTCCATAGTCCCCTGTGCTCTGAGGCCAGAGCCTCTGCAGCTGTGGAAACATTAGGAGCTGATGGTTGGCAGAGACCCAAGCTGAGACCTCATCCACTGCAGAGCCAGCCAACCAGGCTCCCTGCAACCCCAGGACCTCTTCCCACACCTGGGCATGGAAGGGGAGGAAGGAAGGATCACCCAGTTTCCAGCAGGGAATTGAGTTTGTCTGTGAACACAATGACCCCCAGAATAACTTGGCCAATCTCATTTAGGGTCAGAAGACAGGGGAAGAGAGGTTGAGTGGCATGGCCAAAGTTACACACACAGCCAGAGAACTGAAGGAAGCGGATTCAAACGAGGCCTTCCAGAGGCCAAACTTAGAGTCTTTTCCGGGTCCCCCATAGTGGTGCCCTTGAAGATTAAGGAGCTCTCCAGAGAGCTAGCGGAAACAAGGTCAAGTGAAAAGCCCAACCCTTTCTCAACCAGAGATGGAAAGGTGTGCATGCTGTGGTCGGAGTGGCTCCTGGCATTGGCACAGGGTGAAAGGCCAGATGTGGGGCTCCTCCACTCTTTCCTCCCAGGGGCAGGACAGACTCTGTGTCAGGAGGAGCAGGGCAGGCATGCTGGGGTCCTGCTCCTTCAGTTAGGAGGCCTTTCCCACCTTCCCCACTGCTGGGTTCTGTGACATCACCTCCAGGCCCCTTAGGACTGTTCCCACTCTGCACATGCCCACACTCCCTGGCCACCTTCCCCGCCTTGTGAGGCTGGGGTCCTCTCAGGAGCCAATGCTAAGCTCCAGGCTTCTGGTTTGTCTGGGGTCTCAGACAGGAAACTCTGGCTGTGATGACAGCCCATCCTCCCCGTGGGGCCACTGGATTGGAGGGAGAAAAGCCATGGGACGCTGGACAGAACCATCCCAGGGTAGGATTGTCAAAGGAAGGCCACTTTAACTATAGTCTAGACCATTTTAGGAGGTTCAGAAGAAGAATCAAGAGTTCAAGGGGACACTGGGCCAAAAGGAGGTGTCTTCTCCAGGGCCCCAGGCCAGGCTGCTTTGCCAGCGAGAGAAGGAAGGAACAGAAGGTTACCTAAGAGTCACTGAAGTTGAGCAGCGGGTCAGGGGACTGAGCTACTCACCATACACGATTGGCCTGGGACTAAAGAGGAAGAAGGGAGGGAGAAGGGATAGACGGGGTGCACAGAAGCAAGGGCTCCCTGGTTTTAAAAGAAGGCATTCCTTTCTTTCCTTTCTTTTCATTATTTTTAGACAGGGTTTCTTTATGTAACCCTGGCTGTCCTAGAACTCACTCTGTAGACCAGGCTGACCTTGAACTCAAGAGATCTGCCTGCCTCTGCCTCACAGGATTAAAGGCGTTCACCACAATGTCTGGCTGAAAGGAGGCATTTCAAAAGGACCCCAAGAGGAGTCACAGTCTCCACCAGTTCCTGGATGCTACTAAGATGCACATCTGCAGGCAGCCAGGGCTGCAAACAAATCACCTTAGCATTTGGAGGGAGCAAAAAGACCCACTGCCACTCTCCAATAATGAGCCATCTCCCTATTCCAACCCCCCACTCCATCCTGCCAGGTCCAGCAAGCAATGGGATTAGCCGGCAGTGAGGCCCTGAGCCCCTGAGCAGCTCATCACAGAGGACAAAGGTGCTGGGGCCCATGATGCAGGGCCTAGAGCTGAGCCAGTAAAACTGGCAATTTCTTCAGACAACTAGACCATGGCAGTCAGGCAGTGCCTGTAGCATCTCCAGCCAATGACTACATTGTTTACACAACTAGGTGCACCAATGAAAAAGCATTTTGGTCCCATTATGCAAATGACCAAATGCTGATTGGCGGTAAGACCGTCACAACCCTCCTAGTTATCCCTGTGAAGCCTGGGTTTATTAATCTGGAAGTGCCAACCACTCATCCCTGAAATGCGGGATCCTTGGCCATTACTGGCTCTCCTAGAGTGCTGATTCAAAGTAAGAAACAGGATGGCTACAGTGCCCCACCCTGAGGTTTCTCAAGTAGTGCCCGTCAGCAGTTCCACTCTGCTCAAAGAAAAGAGCAAACTGGGTGTGGTAGTGCCTGTCTGTAATCACAACACTCAAGAGGCAGAGCCAGAAGGAGGGTCAAAGCTCAACACCAGCCCGGTCTGCAGAGCAAAACTTTAAAAAAGAAAAGAAAAGAAAGCAAGAAAGAAAAGAAAAAAAGAAAGAAATGAAAAGAAAAATTAAGGCAGGACAGGACAAGGGAGGGAGGGAGGGAGAGAGAGCTCAGAGGCTAAGAGCACTATTCTGTGAAATCATAAGGACCGGAGTTCAGACCTCAGCATCCATTTAACAAGCCAACATCCCATTCATACCTGAAACCCCAGGTCTCAGGAGTCCAGAGATCAAAAGACTGCCGGAGCTTGTTGGCTTCCAGCCCAGGTGAGAAAATGAGAGCTCTGGGTTTAAGGAGAAACCCTGCTTAGAAGGAATAGACAGAGGGCAATAGAGGGTGCTAGGAGACACCCAACGCCCTCTTCTGGCCTCCTTAGGTGCTGCACACACATGGGTACACACACTCACACAGACACATATACCACAGTCACAAACACATCTTAAAGAAAGAAAATGCGAGAAGGCTGGCAAAGCCCGAGGCTTTGAACATGACCTGGTGTTGGGATACTATATGAGGGTTTTTTTACGAATCTCTTTTAGGACTTTGGACCTTGACTCTGAGAACCAGACTCGCATGTTCATTTCAGAGTTGTGGCAATTTTATTAGTGGTTGTCAGATCCCAAAAAAATGACACTGAAGTTTACTTTGAGTTTAAGCAATTATAACTCAATTTTATTTTAGATGTGGTGTCTTAGTTACTGTTCTATGGCTCTGAAGAGACGCCAGGACCACGGCAGCTTGGGAAGCATTTAATTGAGACTTGCTTACAGTTTCAGAGGACTGGTCCCTGTCAGGAAGCGTGATGGAAGGCAGGCATGGTGTTGGAGCAGTAATTGAGAGCTTACATTTGTTGTTGACACACAGAGAGACTGGGCCTGGCATGGGCTTTTGAGTGCTACATCTCCTCCAACAGGACCACACCACCTAATCCTTCCTAAACAGTTTACCAACTGGGAGTCAGACACTCAACTATATTAACCCATGGGAGCCATGCTTAGTCAAACCACTACATGGGATCTCACATAGCTCAGGCTAGTCTGCAACTCCACATGTAGTCAAGGATAACATCGAACTTCTGATCCTCCTGCTTCGACCTCCAGAGTTCATGTCCCACCACCACACCTGGTTTAAGTGGGCCTGTGTATAGAACCTAGTGCTTCATGTATGCTGGGCTGGCATTCTACCAGCTGGATTTCATTCTGGGCCTCTGGAGTTCAGGTTATTAAGTAAAACTGCAACCTTGATTCTATCTTAAGCTTTCATGTTCACTTACAAATCTTTTTCTGTTTATAGTAAGCAGGTTCCCAGCAACCGCTTGGAGGAGGCCTTGGAAGGAGATTCAGTTCTGTCTACGAACGTAATGAATTAAACCTGCCTCTGACAATTTAGCTGGAATTTTTCATGTCAGATGTTTTGAGGCAGGGAATCTTGCAAGTGTTCAGTAACTGGCATACTTCTTGAGTTCTGGAGGGTCATGATATATACACCCCTTGTAACCCCAGGACTTTTCTGGGTGTGTAGCCAACCTTGGTGTGAATGTGAAAGCCTTCTGATGTGTCTTTTTGCCTCATTTGGCTATTTTAAATAAAATTTCCTTCCATCTAGTAATTGAACCATTCATGTGCGGTGAAACTTAGCTTCTCCCAGCTACGTGGTTAGTGACTGTGAGCCTCAGAGGATTTCAGCGGAAACTCACACATCTAAGTTAATTACTCAATTGCATTTTATATCAGAATAATTAGGTCTCTGTAATAGGATAAACCATCTCGGCATTACCAGTGCGCACATAATGAAAAAATAAGATCCTCTCGTTTCAACTCCTACACACCCAACTACACAGAGCTCAAAATCTTCCTGGAGTGAGAATGTGCAACACTCCACTAGGGAAACCTCGCACCTGGGAACTAGGGTCACCTAGCTGCCCAAGGAGGAACTGTGAGATGAGGTGCTGTGTTTGAGGCAACTCAGAACAGTTTGGGTGTGTGTGGTGGCCTGGGGAGTCTCCCTAGACCCTGTTTGATAGTTCTGACTCTGGCTCCAAAGGAAAGCATCTCCCAGCAGCCGGCTCAGTCTCTGGCTACTGGTAAAGGGCACGGGCCTTCGTTCCGTCACACACCTGCCCTGTCCCGTGAACTCTGAGCACAGGAACTTGTGTTTGCTTTGGTTTTATGTCTCCGGGGGTCAACTCCCAGGACCTATTGGGCCAGTACTCTACCTCTGTCCCTCATGCTCCAGCCTGAGTTTTCATCTCTTAATGTTTTTTAAAAGCGTGATGCCCTGGCTGATCTGGAACTTATGAACTCCACTAATCTTTTTCTCCCAGCTTCTCATGTACCAGCTGGTCATAAGACCAGCTACATGGAGGGCTTTTGGTGAGAGCAGAATCCTGCACCCTTAGGAACTTGCAACTCTTGTAGGCTTTTAGGATCTGCTCTAAGTGCCCAGGGAGCTCTTTGCTGCTGCCAGACTGAGTCAATGAACTGGGAGGCCCAGTGGAGAAGCAGAGAGCTCTATTATCAAGGAGGCAAAGAAGACCACAGGCTCTGCCTTCCACCCACTCACCCTTCCTATGGCCCAAAAGGGGTCTTTCATATGATTTTTCCAAGAGAGGTTTTGTGGGCTCCCAGGCAGGTGGGCATCTCAGCTCTTCAATGTTTTTTAAAGTAGCCAGGTGCTGGGTATGGTGACAGACATCTGTAAATCCAGCCCTTGGAAGGTAGAGGCGGGAGGATCTTGAGTTTGGGGCTAGCCTGAGCTACGTAGAAAGTTCTGGGCTAGCCTGGGCTACAAAGAAAACCATTTCCTAAAAAAATCATCAGTCAACAATGAAAATGAGGAGAAGGAAGAAAGGAGAGGGATGAGGAAGGGAGAGGAGGAGTGTGACCTCAGGTAATTTGGAACTGGGGAGTGTTCTGGAAGCAGGGCATGTAAGTTCCAGGCTAACTTCAATGTGAGGTAAATCTGCGAGTAGTCCGTAAGCAATGGTAAATGAGAGCAAGTAGAAACTTCTTTCAGCCAGGGCTAGGGAAAGCAGAGAAGAATCTAAGTCTTTCAAGGGCTGGATATGTTTCCTCTGCTCCCCTCCCTGCAGACCAGTGTCCAGCTCAACCTGGAGTGCTCTGTAATGGAGACCTGCCCCTCCAAGGAGCCTTCCCTGCTCATCCCCACACCCGTTGTCATTGCCCCGCCCCCATGCCCAGCTCTCTCATTGCAACAGGCTCCTGGAACCACACAGAAGACTGTTCAGCCAGCATCGGCAACTGGCCAAGTCCGGGACAACCTGTGGGCCCAGCACAGCTGAGTACTCCCAGGCAGGCTCTCCCTGGCAGCCTCCTCTCTCGCCTTTCCCCCACAGGCAAGCCATGTCTGTTTGGAAGGCACACTCCCAAGGCTCCTCATCATTTGCTCCCACGGTTTCCAGAGAGACTAGCCCATGAAGCCAGCAGCCCTGCCAAGGCAGGGAGGCAGAAGGCAGGGGGACTTCCAGCCAGCCTGGCTTTCACTTACACAGCAGCAGTGTGCTTGCTGAGCACTCACTGTGGGCTCAGAGTTTCCCATGCGTTTGCTCATTTCATCCTAACAGGAGCCCTGGGAAGTGGCTGGCTAGTCCTTTCTAAAGAGGAGAAAGCTGAAACACAGAGAGGTGAAATAACTTATGCAAGATCACACAGCCAATGAGCTAGCTGCTAGGCCTACTGGCACCCCCCCCCCCCCCCGCTCCAGTTTGCATCCCAGCATCCTGCAGATGTGTAGTCAGAACCGTTAAGTGGATTTGAAAACCTTCAGGCTCCAGGCTCATTCTCATTTATTCTGCCCAGCTTTTCTCTTAATTAAAAAGGATTAAAAAAAGAAAGAAAGAAAAAGAACTGCTCCTACCACCTTACAAACAAGGACTTAACATCTCATGAGTACCAGGAACCCAGAATCTTCTCTCCAGGCCCTTCTCTGCCAGCCTGCTTCCTGTGCCAGCCACAGCAGGTGGCACACCTCTCCACGTGGGCTGTGGAACCAACACATCAGTCAGGTCCCTGGATCTGGAGCCTTTGACAGCCTGGCCTCAAAGGTGGGGTGGGGATGAGACTGTGGAAAACAGCCCTGTAGGCCCCAGGGACTTCTGGCTGACACACTGACAGGGGGCACAAATGGGGCCACATCTGCAGGATCTCCTCGGCTGCAGCTGGGCTGCGCCGTGCTTGGGACTCCATAGGGGAGAAGAGTCTGGATGGGTCTGCTAGAGGACTGTCGCCAGGAGCGGTGTGTTCTTCCTTCTCTAGAATGGTTCTCTTCTGTGAGGGGCCTTTGTCAAGAGCTATGGGATGAGGGGTGGGAAAGAAGGGCATTTGAGTAGTAACCTATGCCACATCTGGACAGCCCTGCCTGGATCTCTGAGGATTAGAAGTCATTGTCACAGGCTGCACCAGCAGACAGCTTTAACTCAGTTACCATGCAGATGGATGGAGGATGGGTGAGTGAATGGAGCTGGAGCCAGAGGTGGGAGCTGCAGGGCGTGGAGTCTCCCTGGGGAATATCTTGAGCTCCCGCTCTTTCCACTTGGCATTTAATAATCCCAAGTTGTATCTTTTCTTTCTTCTCCTCCTACTTACATCTTCCAAACCAGCACGGCACAACACTACACCTCCACATACTCTCTCTCTCTCACACACACACACACACACCCACACACACACATACCAGGAACACCCAGACAACTGCACGCTCGCAGACCACATCAGCCTCCAGGCATATAACACTGACATACAGTGACACCACAGCACACAACATGCTTGCACATACAGACACAGAACTCACGTCTTCTGTGCTTGCATATGTACAACCTGCCAAGCATCACTTGTAAACACACACTCACAGACCTTCAGACACCCCAACACCCCCAAGAACCTGCTCATCGAACCTCTTGCTTATCGAGAAGCTAGTCTAGAAGGGTCTGTTTCTTCCTTCCCTCGTTCTTCACAACTGATGATGTACTTGCCTTTGTATACACCTGTAAATTTTCATTTCCCTTTGAAACAGCCCAAGCTGGACTTGAAGCAGCCCAAGCTTGATATGTAATCAAAGACGACCTAGAATTCCTGATCTTCCAGCCTCTACATCCTAAGTGTTGGGATTACGGGCTTGCACTACCATGCCTGGTTTATATAGTGCTGGAATAAAACCTAGGGCTTCATGCATGCTAGACAAACACTGAGCCCCATCCCCAGGTCTCTACCTAAGCTTTTTGAGCACGTCTAAGGGGCTAGGTCACATTTACCAAGATAAAGAGGCTGCAGACCTGGCACCAGAGGCTCTTAATCTACTAGAGGAAACATGGAAAGTGATGAACAGAGTCCAGGGTTCACTGAACTCAAAAGCTGTGCCCAGCACCAGTGATGCTGGGCCTAGGGACACAGAGCCAAGTAAGGGCTAGTGTCTCTGGCCTTTGTGAACTTTCAGACCTCAGAGGAAGGAGACAGGTATTAAGATTCAGTTCTTACTGAATGTCATCATTTCCTAATAGTGGGCCTGAAACAAAATGGGCTGTGCCTGGGAGGTCCTTCAAAAAAAGCAGGATGCTGGTCAAACAAAACAGTTGGCTGAGTTTGTCCCCAAGGAGGTTCTAGTGATCCCTATGATCCAGCCTCACCTCTACTTCCCAGGAAAAGGCTACATAAAGATTATAATGGTGTATGTGATGAGGTGGTTGTCTGAGGGAGGAGACAAGCTGAAAAGTCATGGAGGTGGTTGGGGAAACTGAGGCTCAGAAATAAAAGTCACTGACTGTGATCTCTGCTGGCCATTCCCAGGCTCTAGAGCCAGCAATACATCCTAGAGTATTCCCTGATTAAGGCCAGGCTGCTGTCTCCTAACTGGGAAGGTAGGAGACCTGTAGGGGTGGGAGGTGAGAGGGGATGTCATGGTACCATGGCTGTACTTTGAAGTCTAGCTCATCAGGGCTTCTGCTTTGGGGCCCAGCTAAGGGGACTTGAGCTTCTGAGGCTGAGCCTTCCCACCCTGCAGCTGCCTGCCAGGCTTCCCCTGCTGAATCCTGGCCTTGCTTGGATTCTTCAGGTCCCACCCCAGCTTCTTTAGAGGCTCTCCTTTCCTCTACCACCAATTAG